>NC_060119.1:48851540-49151540 GCF_021461395.2 Schistocerca americana | reverse complement strand
GTTGGCATTGTGCCTTTTGAATTTAATTCCGATGCAATTTCTGTGCTTCATCGTCAATAAGAAGATAAAAGGGATACAGTAAATCTGAAGTGAAGCTTCGGAATCTAAAACTGGTCTCACTGGAGAGGTTCAAATCATAGAAAGTTAGAGTGTCAGTCCTCTTGTACTTAAGTCGGCATTGTGCCTTTTGAATTAATTCCGATGCAATTTCTGTGTTGCCTCGTCAATAAGAAAGTCCAAGCGATACAGTAAACCAGAAGTGAAGCATTTTAATCTAAAACTGGACTCACAGGAGAGGTTCAAATCATAGAAAGTTAGAGTTTCAGTCCCATTGTACTTAAATCGGCATTGTGCCTTTTGAATTTAATTCTGATGAAATTTCTGTGCTTCGTCCTCAATACGAAGGTCCCAGGGATACAGTAAACCTGAAGTGAAGCATCGTAATCTAAAACTGGACTCACATTACAGGTTCAAATCACAGAGAGTTAGAGTGTCAGTCCTCTTGTACTTAAGTCGGAATTTTGCCTTTTGTATTAAATTGGGATGCAATTTCTGTGTTTCATCGTCAAAAAGAAGGTAAAAGGGATACAGTAAATATGAAGTGAAGCATCGGAATCTAAAACTGGTCTCAGAGGGGTGGTTCAAATCATAGATAGTTAGAGTGTCAGTTCTCTTGTACTTAAGTCGGCATTGTGGCTTCTGTATTATATTCGGATGCAATTTCTGTGTTTCATCGACAATACGAGGGTCCAAGGTATACAGTAAACCTGAAGTGAATCATCGGAATCTAAAACTAACCTCACAGCAGAGTTTCATATCATAGAAAATTAGAGTGTCAGTCCTCTTGTACTTAAGTCGGCATTGTGTGTTTTGTATTAAATTCGGATGCAATTTCTGTGTTTCATCGCCAATAAGAAGGTCCAAGGGATACAGTAAACCTGAAGTGAAGCATCGGATTCTAAAACTGGACTCACAGGAGAGGTTCAAATCATAGAAAGTTGAAGTGTCAGTCCTCTTGTACTTGAGTCGGCATTGTGCCTTTTGAATTTAATTCCGATGCAATTTCTGTGTTGCCTCGTCAATAAGATGGTCCAAGGGGTACAGTAAACCTGAAGTGAAGCATCGGAATCTAAAACTGGACTCACAGGAGAAGTTCAAATCATAGAAAGTTAGATTGTCAGTCCTCTAGTACTTAAGTCGGCATTGAGCCTTTTGTATTAAATTCGGATGCAATATCTGTGTTTCATCGTCAATAAGAAAGTCCAAGGTATACGGTAAACCTGAAGTGAAGCATCGGAATCTAAAACTGGACTCATAGGAGTGGTTCAAATTATAGAATGTTAGAGTGTCGTTCCTCTTGTACTTAAGTCGGCATTGTGCCTTTTGTGTTAAATTGGGATGCAATTTCTGTGTTTCATCGTCAATAAGAAGGTCCAAGGTATACAGTAAACCTGAAGTAAAGCATCGGAATCTAAAACTAGACTCACAGGAGAGGTTCAAATCATAGAAAGTGAGAGTGTCAGTCCGCTTGTACTTCAGTCTGCATTGAGCCTTTTCTATTAAATTCGGATGCAATTTCTGTGTTTCATCGTCACAAGGAATGTCCAAGGTATATACTAAACCTGAAGTGAAGCATCGGAATCAAAAACAGGACTCACAGGAGAGGTTCAAATCATGGAATGTGAGAGTGTCAGTCCACTCGTACTTAAGTCGGCCTTGTGCCATTTTTATTAAATTCGGATGCAATTTCTGTGCTTCATCGTCAATAAGAAAGTCCAAGGGATACAGTAAACCTGAAGTGAAGCATCGGAATCTAAAACTGAACTCACAGGAGAGGATCAAATCATAGAAAGTTAGAGTGTCAGTCCTCTTGTACTTAAGTTGGCATTGTGCCCATTGTATTACATTCGGCTG
This sequence comes from Schistocerca americana, assembly GCF_021461395.2. Lineage (NCBI taxonomy): Eukaryota > Metazoa > Arthropoda > Insecta > Orthoptera > Acrididae > Schistocerca > Schistocerca americana. Next base: position 49,149,626 of record NC_060119.1, on the reverse strand, counting down.
CAATTTCTGTGTTTCATCGTCAATAAGATGGTCCAAGGGATACAGTAAAGCTGGAGTGAAGCACCGGCATCTAAAACTGGAATCACAGGAGACGTTCAAATCATAGAAAGTTAGAGAGTCAGTCCTCTTGTACTTGAGTCGGCATTATGCCTTTTGTATTAAATTCGAATGCAATTTCTGTGTTTTATCGTCAATAAGAAGGTCCAAGGTATACAGTAAACCTGAAGTGGAGCATCGGAATCTAAGACTGGACTCACAGGAGAGGTTCGAATCATAGAACGTTAGAGTGTCAGTCCCCTTGTACTGAAGTCGGAATTGTGGCTTTTGTATTAAATTCGGATGCAATTTCTGTGTTTCATCGTCATAAGAGGGTCCAAGGTATACAGTAAACCTGAAGTGAAGCATCGGAATCTAAAACTGGACTCACAGAAGAGTTTCAAATCATAGAAAGTTACAGTGTCAGTCCTCTTGCACTTAAATCGGCATTGTGCCTTTTGAATTTAATTCCGATGAAATTTCTGTGCTTCATCCTCAATACGAAGGTCCCAGGGATACAGTGAACCTGAAGTGAAGCATCGGAATCTAAAACTGGACTCACAGGACAGGTTCAAATCATAGAAAGTTAGAGTGTCAGTCCTCCAGTAGTTAAGTCGGCATTGTGCCTTTTGTATTAAATTCGGATTCAATTTCTGTGTTTCATCGTCAATAAGAAGGTCCAAGGGATACAGTAAACCTGATGTGAAGCATCGGAATCTAAAACTGAATTCACAGGAGAGGTTCAAATCATAGAAATTTAGAGTGTCAGTCCTCTTAAACTTAAGTCGGCATTGTGCCCATTGTATTAAATTCGGATGCAATTTCTGTGTTTCATCGTCAATAAGATGGTCCAAGGGATACAGTAAAGCTGAAGTGAAGCACCGGAATCTAAAACTGGACTCACAGAAGAGTTTCAAATCATAGAAAGTTACAGTGTCAGTCCTCTTGTACTTAAATCGGCATTGTGCCTTTTGAATTTAATTCCGATGAAATTTCTGTTTTTCATCCTCAATACGAAGGTCCCTGGGATACAGTAAACCTGAAGTGAAGCATCGGAATCTAAAACTGGACTCACAGGAGGGGTTGAAATCATAGCAAGTTAGAGTGTCAGTCCTCTTGTACTTAAGTCGGCATTGTGTGTTTTGTATTAAATTCGGATGCAATTTCTGTGTTTCATCGCCAATAAGAAGGTCCAAGGGATACAGTAAACCTGAAGTGAAGCATCGGATTCTAAAACTGGACTCACAGGAGAGGTTCAAATCATAGAAAGTTAGAGAGTCAGTCCTCTTGTACTTATGTCGGCATTGTGCCTTCTGAAATTAATTCCGATGAAATTTCTGTGCTTCATCGTCAATTCGAAGGTCCCAGGGATACAGTAATCCTGAAGTGAAGCATCGGAATATAAAACTGGACTCACGGGTGAGGTTCTAATCATAGAAACTAAGAGTGTCAGTCCTCTTGTACTTAAGTCGCCATTGTGCCTTTTGAATTTAATTCCGAAGCAATTTCTGTGCTTCATCGTCAATAAGAAGGTAAAAGGGATACAGTAAATATGAAGTGAAGCATCGGAATCTAAAACTGGTCTCAGAGGAGTGGTTCAAATCATAGAAAGTTAGAGTGTCAGTCCTCTTGTACTTAAGTCGGCATTGTGAATTTTGAATTTAATTCCGATGCAATTTCTGTGTTGCCTCGTCAATAAGATGGTCCAAGGGGTACAGTAAACCTGAAGTGAAGCATCGGAGTCTAAAACTGGACTCACAGGAGAGGTTCAAATCATAGAAAGTTAGAGTGTCAGTCCTCTTGTACGTAAGTCTGCATTATGCCTTTTGTATTAAATTAGGATTCAATTTCTGTGTTTCATGGTCAATAAGAAGGTCCAAGGGATACAGTAAACCTGAAGTGAAGCATCGGAATCTTAAACTGGAGTCACAGGAGAGGTTCAAATCATAGAAAGTTAGAGGGTCAGTCCTCTTGTACTTAAGTCGCCATTGTGCCTTTTGTGTTAAATTGGGATTCAATTTCTGTGTTTCATCGTAAATAAGAGGGTCCAAGGTATACAGTAAACCTGAAGTGAAGCATCGGAAACTAAAACAGGACTCACAGGAGAGGTTCAAATCATAGAAAGTTGGAGTGTCAGTCCTCTTGTACTTATGTCGGCATTGTGCCTTTTGTATTGAATTCGGATGCAAATTCTGTGTTTCATCGTCAATAAGAAGGTCCAAGGGATACAGCAAATCTGAAGTGAAGCATCAGAATCTAAAACGGGACTCACAGGAGAGGTTCAAATCATAGAAAGTTAGAGTGTCAGTCCTCTAGTAGTTAAGTCGGCATTGTGCCCATTGTTTTAAATTCGGATGCAATTTCTGTGTTTCATCGTCAATAAGATGGTCCAAGGGATACAGTAAAGATGAAGTGAAGCACCGGAATCTAACACTGGACTCACAGGAGACGTTCAAATCATAGAAAGTTAGAGTTTCAGTCCTCTTGTACTTTAGTCGGCATTGTGCCTTTTGTATTAAATTCGAATGCAATTTCTGTGTTTTATCGTCAATAAGAAGGTCCAAGGTATACAGTAAACCTGAAGTGAAGCATCGTAATCTAAAACTGGACTCACATTACAGGTTCAAATCACAGAGAGTTAGAGTGTCAGTCCTCTTGTACATAAGTCGGAATTTTGCCTTTTGTATTAAATTGGGATGCAATTTCTGTGTTTCATCGTCAAAAAGAAGGTAAAAGGGATACAGTAAATATGAAGTGAAGCATCGGAATCTAAAACTGGTCTCAGAGGGGTGGTTCAAATCATAGAAAGTTAGAGTGTCAGTCCTCTTGTACTTAAGTCGGCATTGTGCTTTTTGAATTTAATTCCGATGCAATTTCTGTGTTGCCTCGTCAATAAGATTTTCCAAGGGGTACAGTAAACCTGATGTGAAGCATCGGAATCTAAAACTGGACTCACAGGGGAGGTTCAAATCATAGCAAGTTAGAGTGTCAGTCCTCTTGTACTTAAGTCGGCATTGTGTGTTTTGTATTAAATTCGGATGCAATTTCTGTGTTTCATCGCCAATAAGAAGGTCCAAGGGATACAGTAAACCTGAAGTGAAGCATCGGATTCTAAAACTGGACTCGAAGGAGAGGTTCAAATCATAGAAATTTGAAGTGTCAGTCCTCTTGTACTTGAGTCGGCATTGTGCCTTTTGAATTTAATTCCGATGCAATTTCTGTGTTGCCTCGTCAATAAGATGGTCCAAGGGAAACAGTAAACCTGAAGTGAAGCATCGGAATCTAAAACTGGACTCACGGGTGAGGTTCTAATCATAGAAACTAAGAGTGTCAGTCCTCTTGTACTTAAGTCGGCATTGTGCCTTTTGAATTTAATTCCGATGCAATTTCTGTGCTACATCGTCAATAAGAAGGTAAAAGGGATACAGTAAATATGAAGTGAAGCATCGGAATCTAAAACTGGTCTCAGAGGAGTGGTTCAAATCATAGAAAGTTAGAGTGTCAGTCCTCTTGTACTTAAGTCGGCATTGTGAATTTTGAATTTAATTCCGATGCAATTTCTGTGTTGCCTCGTCAATAAGATGGTCCAAGGGGTACAGTAAACCTGAAGTGAAGCATCGGAATCTAAAACTGGACTCACAGGAGAGGTTCAAATCATAGAAAGTTGAAGTGTCAGTCCTCTTGTACTTGAGTCGGCATTGTGCCTTTTGAATTTAATTCCGATGCAATTTCTGTGTTGCCTCGTCAATAAGATGGTCCAAGGGGTACAGTAAACCTGAAGTGAAGCATCGGAATCTAAAACTGGACTCACGGGTGAGGTTCTAATCATAGAAACTAAGAGTGTCAGTCCTCTTGTACTTAAGTCGGCATTGTGCCTTTTGAATTTAATTCCGATGCAATTTCTGTGTTGCCTCGTCAATAAGATGGTCCAAGGGGTACAGTAAACCTGAAGTGAAGCATGGGAATCTAAAACTGGACTCACAGGAGAGGTTCAAATCATAGAAAGTTAGAGTGTCAGTCCTCTTGTACTTAAGTCGGCATTATGCCTTTTGTATTAAATTAGGATTCAATTTCTGTGTTTCATGGTCAATAAGAAGGTCCAAGGGATACAGTAAACCTGAAGTGAAGCATCGGAATCTAAAACTGGACTCACAGGAGAGGTTCAAATCATAGAAAGTTAGAGTGTCAGTCCTCTTGTACTTAAGTCTGCATTATGCCTTTTGTATTAAATTCGGATTCAATTTCTGTGTTTCATGGTCAATAAGAAGGTCCAAGGGATACAGTAAACCTGAAGTGAAGCATCGGAATCTTAATCTGGAATCACAGGAGAGGTTCAAATCATAGAAAGTTAGAGGGTCAGTCCTCTTGTACTTAAGTCGCCATTGTGCCTTTTGTGTTAAATTGGGATGCAATTTCTGTGTTTCATCGTAAATAAGAAGGTCCAAGGTATACAGTAAACCTGAAGTGAAGCATCGGAAACTAAAACAGGACTCACAGGAGAGGTTCAAATCATAGAAAGTTAGAGTGTCAGTCCTCTTGTACTTATGTCGGCATTGTGCCTTTTGTATTGAATTCGGATGCAAATTCTGTGTTTCATCGTCAATAAGAAGGTCCAAGGGATACAGCAAATCTGAAATGAAGCATCAGAATCTAAAACGGGACTCACAGGAGAGGTTCAAATCATAGAAAGTTAGAGTGTCAGTCCTCTAGTAGTTAAGTCGGCATTGTGCCTGTTGTATTAAATTCGGATGCAATTTCTGTGTTTCATCGTCAATAAGAAGGTCCAAGGGATACAGTAAACCTGATGTAAAGCATCGGAATCTAAAACTGAACTCACAGGAGAGGTTCAAATCATAGAAAATTAGAGTGTCAGTCCTCTTGTACTTAAGTCGGCATTGTGCCCATTGTATTAAATTCGGATGCAATTTCTGTGTTTCATCGTCAATAAGATGGTCCAAGGGATACAGTAAAGCTGAAGTGAAGCACCGGAATCTAAAACTGGACTCACAGGAGACGTTCAAATCATAGAAAGTTAGAGTGTCAGTCCTCTTGTACTTCAGTCGGCATTGTGCCTTTTGTATTAAATTCGAATGCAATTTCTGTGTTTTATCGTCAATAAGAAGGTCCAAGGTATACGGTAAACCTGAAGTGGAGCATCGGAACCTAAGACTGGACTCACAGGAGAGGTTCAAACCACAGAAAGTTAGAGTGTCAGTCCCCTTGTACTTATGTCGGAATTGTGGCTTTTGTATTAAATTCGGATGCAATTTCTGTGTTTCATCGTCAATAAGAGGGTATAAGGTATACAGTAAACCTGAAGTGAAGCATCAGAGTCTAAAACTGGACTCACAGAAGAGTTTCAAATCATAGAAAGTTACAGTGTCAGTCCTCTTGTACTTAAATCGGCATTGTGCCTTTAGAAAATAATTCTGATGAAATTTCTGTGCTTCGTCCTCAATACGAAGGTCCCAGGGATACAGTAAACCTGAAGTCAAGCATCGGAATCTAAAACTGGACTCACAGGAGAGGTTCATATCATAGAAAGTTATAGTGTCAGTCCTCTTGTACATAAGTTGGCATTGTGCCTTTTGAATTTAATTCCGATGCAATTTCTGTGCTTCATCGTCAACAAGAAGATAAAAGGGATACAGTAAATCTGAATTGAAGCTTCGGAATCTAAAACTGGACTCACTGGAGAGGTTCAAATCATAGAAAGTTAGAGTGTCAGTCCTCTTGTACTTATGTCGGCATTGTGCCTTTTGAATTAATTCCGATGCAATTTCTGTGTTGCCTCGTCAATAAGAAAGTCCAAGCGATACAGTAAACCAGAAGTGAAGCATTTTAGTCTAAAACTGGACTCACAGGAGAGGTTCAAATCATAGAAAGTTAGAGTGTCAGTCCTCTTGTACTTCAGTCGGCATTGTGCCTTTTGTATTAAATTCGAATGCAATTTCTGTGTTTCATCGTCAATAAGAAGGTCCAAGGTATACAGTAATCCTGAAGTGAAGCATCGTAATCTAAAACTGGACTCACATTACAGGTTCATATCACAGAGAGTTAGAGTGTCAGTCCTCTTGTACTTAAGTCAGAATTTTGCCTTTTGTATTAAATTGGGTTGCAATTTCTGCGTTTCATCATCAAAAAGAAGGTAAAAGGGATACAGTAAATATGAAATGAAGCATCGGAATCTAAAACTGGTCTCAGAGGGGTGGTTCAAATCATAGAAAGTTAGAGTGTCAGTCCTCTTGTACTTAAGTCGGCATTGTGCTTTTTGAATTTAATTCCGATGCAATTTCTGTGTTGCCTCGTCAATAAGATTTTCCAAGGGGTACAGTAAACCTGATGTGAAGCATCGGAATCTAAAACTGGACTCACGGGGGAGGTTCAAATCATAGCAAGTTAGAGTGTCAGTCCTCTTGTACTTAAGTCGGCATTGTGTGTTTTGTATTAAATTCGGATGCAATTTCTGTGTTTCATCGCCAATAAGAAGGTCCAAGGGATACAGTAAACCTGAAGTGAAGCATCGGATTCTCAAACTGGACTCACAGGAGAGGTTCAAATCATAGAAAGTTGAAGTGTCAGTCCTCTTGTACTTGAGTCGGCATTGTGCCTTTTGAATTTAATTCCGATGCAATTTCTGTGTTGCCTCGTCAATAAGATGGTCCAAGGGGTACAGTAAACCTGAAGTGAAGCATCGGAATCTAAAACTGGACCCACGGGTGAGGTTCTAATCATAGAAACTAAGAGTGTCAGTCCTCTTGTACTTAAGTCGGCATTGTGCCTTTTGAATTTAATTCCGATGCAATTTCTGTGCTTCATCGTCAATAAGAAGGTAAAAGGGATACAGTAAATATGAAGTGAAGCATCGGAATCTAAAACTGGTCTCAGAGGAGTGGTTCAAATCATAGAAAGTTAGAGTGTCAGTCCCCTTGTACTTATGTCGGAATTGTGGCTTTTGTATTAAATTCGGATGCAATTTCTGTGTTTCATCGTCAATAAGAGGGTATAAGGTATACAGTAAACCTGAAGTGAAGCATCAGAGTCTAAAACTGGACTCACAGAAGCGTTTCAAATCATAGAAAAATACAGTGTAAGTCCTCTTGTACTTAAATCGGCATTGTGCCTTTTGAAATTAATTCTGATGAAATTTCTGTGCTTCGTCCTCAATACGAAGGTTCCAGGGATACAGTAAACCTGAAGTCAAGCATCGGAATCTAAAACTGGACTCACAGGAGAGGTTCATATCATAGAAATTTATAGTGTCAGTCCTCTTGTACATAAGTTGGCATTGTGCCTTTTGAATTTAATTCCGATGCAATTTCTGTGCTTCATCGTCAATAAGAAGATAAAAGGGATACAGTAAATCTGAAGTGAAGCTTCGGAATCTAAAACTGGTCTCACTGGAGACGTTCAAATCATAGAAAGTTAGAGTGTCAGTCCTCTTGTACTTATGTCGGCATTGTGCCTTTTGAATTAATTCCGATGCAATTTCTGTGTTGCCTCGTCAATAAGAAAGTCCAAGCGATACAGTAAACCAGAAGTGAAGCATTTTAATCTAAAACTGGACTCACAGGAGAGGTTCAAATCATAGAAAGTTACAGTGTCGGTCCCATTGTACTTAAGTCGGCATTGTGCCTTTTGAATTTAATTCCGATGCAATTTCTGTGTTTCATCGTCAATAAGAAGGTCCAAGGTATACAGTAAACCAGAAGTGAAGCATCGTAACCTAAAACTGGACTCACATTACAGGTTCAAATCACAGAGAGTTAGAGTGTCAGTCCTCTTGTACTTAAGTCGGAATTTTGCCTTTTGTATTAAATTGGGATGCAATTTCTGTGTTTCATCGTCAATAAGAAGGTCCAAGGGATACAGTAAATATGAAGTGAAGCATCGGAATCTAAAACTAGACTCACAGGAGAGGTTCAAATCATAGAAAGTGAGTGTGTCAGACCTCTTGTACTTCAGTCTGCATTGAGCCTTTTCTATTAAATTCGGATGCAATTTCTGTGTTTCATCGTCACAAAGAAAGTCCAAGGTATATACTAAACCTGAAGTGAAGCATCGGAATCAAAAACCGGACTCACAGTAGAGGTTCAAATCATGGAATGTGAGAGTGTCAGTACACTTGTACTTAAGTCGGCCTTGTGCCATTTTTATTAAATTCGGATGCAATTTCTGTCCTTCATCGTCTATCAGAAGGTCCAAGGGATACAGTAAACCTGACGTGAAGCATCGGAATCTAAAACTGAACTCACAGGAGAGGATCAAATCATAGAAAGGTAGAGTGTCAGTCCTCTTGTACTTAAGTCGGCATTGTGCCCATTGTATTAAATTCGGCTGCAATTTCTGTGTTTCATCGTCAATAAGATGGTCCAAAAGATACAGTAAAGCTGGAGTGAAGCACCGGCATCTAAAACTGGAATCACAGGAGACGTTCAAATCATAGAAAATTAGAGAGTCAGTCCTCTTGTTCTTGAGTCGGCATTGTGCCTTTTGTATTAAATTCGAATGCAATTTCTGTGTTTTATCGTCAATAAGAAGGTGGAAGGTATACAGTAAACCTGAAGTGGAGCATCGGAATCTAAGACTGGACTCACAGGAGAGGTTCAAATCATAGAACGTTATAGTGTCAGTCCCCTTGTACTTAAGTCGGAATTGTGGCTTTTGAATTAAATTCGGATGCAATTTCTGTGTTTCATCGTCATAAGAGGGTCCAAGGTATACAGTAAACCTGAAGTGAAGCATCGGAATCTAAAACTGGACTCACAGAAGAGTTTCAAATCACAGAAAGTTACATTGTCAGTCCTCTTGCACTTAAATCGGCATTGTGCCTTTTGAATTTAATTCCGATGAAATTTCTGTGCTACATCCTCAATACGAAGGTCCCAGGGATACAGTGAACCTGAAGTGAAGCATCGGAATCTAAAACTGGACTCACAGGACAGGTTCAAATCATAGAAAGTTAGTGTGTCAGTCCTCTTGTACTTACGTTGGCATTGTGCCTTTTGAATTTAATTCCGATGCAATTTCTGTGCATCATCGTCAATAAGAAGACAAAAGGGATACAGTAGACCTAAAGTGAAGCATCGGAATCTAAATCAGGACTCACAGGAGAGGTTCAAACCATAGAAAGTTAGAGTGCAGTCCTCTTGTACTTATGTCGGCATCGTGCCTTTTGTATTGAATTCGGATGCAGTTTCTGTGTTTCATCATCAATAATAAGGTCCAAGGGATACAGCAAACCTGAATTGAAGCATCAGAATCTAAAACTGGACTTACAGGAGAGGTTCAAATCAAAGAAAGTTAGAGTGTCAGTCCTCTAGTACTTAAGTCGGCATTGTGCCTTTTGTATTACATTCGGATGCAATATCTGTGTTTCATCGTCAATAAGAAAGTCCAAGATATACAGTAAACCTAAAGTGAAGCATCGGAATCTAAAACTGGACTCATAGGAGTGGTTCAAATTATAGAATGTTAGAGTGTCGTTCCTCTTGTACTTAAGTCGGCATTGTGCCTTTTGTGTTACATTGTGATGCAATTTCTGTGTTTCATCGTCAATAAGATGGTCCAAGGTATACAGTAAACCTGAATTGAAGCATCCGAATCTAAAACTAGACTCACAGGAGAGGTTCAAATCTTAGAAAGTGAGAGTGTCAGTCCTCTTGTACTTCAATCGGCATTGTGCCTTTTGTATTAAATTCGGATGCAATTTCTGTGTTTCATCGTTACAAAGAAAGTCCAAGGTATATACTAAACCTGAAGTGAAGCATCGGAATCAAAAACAGGACTCACAGGAGAGGTTCAAATCATAGAATGTGAGAGTGTCAGTCCTCTCGTACTTAAGGCGGCATTGTGCCTTTTGTATTAAATTCGGATGCAATTTCTGTGTTTCATCGTCAATAAGAAGGACCAAGGGATACAGTAAACCTGAAGTGAAGCATTGGAATCTAAAACTGAACTCTCAGGAGAGGTTCAAATCATAGAAAGTTAGAGTGTCTGTCCTCTTGTGCTTAAGTCGGCATTGTGCCCATTGTATTAAATTCAGATGTAGTTTATGTGTTTCATCGTCAATAAGATGGTCCAAGGGATACAGTAAAGCTGGAGTGAAGCACCGGAATCTAAAACTGGAATCACAGGAGACGTTCAAATCATAGAATGTTAGAGTGTCAGTCCTCTTGTACTTTAGTCGGCATTGTGCATTTTGTATTAAATTCGAATGCAATTTCTGTGTTATATCGTCAATAAGAAGGTCCATGGTATGCAGTAATCCCTAAGTGGAGCATCGGAATCTAAGACTGGACTCACATCAGAGGTTCAAATCATAGAAAGTTAGAGTGTCAGTCCTCTTGTACTTAAATCGGCATTGTGCCTTTTGTATTAAATTCGAATGCAATTTCTGTATTTCATCGTCAATAAGAGGGTCCAAGGTATTTGGTAAACCTGATGTGAAGCATCGGAATCTAAAACTGGACTCACAGAAGAGTTTCAAATTATAGAAAGTTGCAGTGTCAGTCCTCTTGTACTTAAATCGGCATTGTGCCTTTTGAATTTAATTCCGATGAAATTTGTGTGCTTCATCCTCAATACGAAGGTCCCAGACATACAGTAAACCTGAAGTGAAGCATCGGAATGTAAGACTGGACTCACAGGAGAGGTTCAAATCATAGAAAACTAGAGTGTCAGTCCTCTTGTACTTAAGTTAGCATTGTGCCTTTTGAATTTAATTCCGATGCAATTTCTGTGCTTCATCGACAATAAGAAGATAAAAGGGATACAGTAAATCAGAAGTGAAGCATCGGAATCTAAAACTGGTCTCACAGGAGAGGTTCAAATCATAGAAAGTTAGAGTGTCAGTCCTCTTGTACTTAAGTCGGCATTGTGCCTTTTGAATTTAATTCCGATGCAATTTCTGTGTTGCCCCATCAGTAAGAAGGTCCAAGGTATACAGTAAACCGGAAGTGAAGCATCGGAATCTAAAACTGGACTCACATTACAGGTTCAAATCATAGAGAGTTAGAGTGTCAGTCCTCTTGTATATAAGTCGGAATTTTGCCTTTTGTATTAAATTGGGATGCAATTTCTGTGTTTCATCGTCAAAAAGAAGGTCCAAGGTATACAGTAAACCTGAAGTGGAGCATCGGAATCTAAGACTGGACTCACAGGAGAAGTTCAAATCATAGAAAGTTAGAGTGTCAGTCATCTTGTACCTAAGTCGGCATTGTGCCTTTTGTGTTACATTGGGATGCAATTTCTGTGTTTCATCGTCAATAAGAAGGTCCAAGGTATACAGTAAACCTGAAGTTAAGCATCGGAATCTAAAACTGGACTCACAGGAGAGGTTCAAATCATAGAAAGTTAGAGTGTCAGTCCTCTTGTACTTATGTCGGCACTGTGCCCATTGTATTAAATTCGGCTGCAATTTCTGTGTTTCATCGTCAATACGATGGTCCAAGGGATACAGTAAAGCTGGAGTGAAGCACCGGCATCTAAAACTGGACTCACAGGAGACGTTCAAATCATAGAAAGTTAGAGAGTCAGTCCTCTTGAACTTGAGTCGGCATTGTGCCTTTTGTATTAAGTTCAAATGCAATTTCTGTATTTTATCGTCAATACGATGGTCCAAGGTATACAGTAAACCTGAAGTGGAGCATCGGAATCTAAGACTGGACTCACAGGAGAGGTTCAAATCATAGAAAGTTAGAGTGTCAGTCCCCTTGTACTCAAGTCGGAATTGTGGCTTTTGTATTAAATTCGGATGCAATTTCTGCGTTTCATCGTCAATAAGAGGGTCCAAGGTGTACAGTAAACCTGAAGTGAAGCATCGGAATCTAAAACTGGACTCGCAGAAGAGTTTCAAATCATAGAAAGTTACAGTGTCAATCCTCTTGCACTTAAATCGGCATTGTGCATTTTGAATTTAATTCCGATGAAATTTCTGTGCTTCATCCTCAATACGAAGGTCCCAGACATACAGTAAACCTGAAGTGAAGCATCGGAATCTAAAACTGGTCTCACAGGATAGGTTCAAGTCATAGAAAGTGAGAGTGTCAGTCCTCTTGTACTTAAGTCGGCATTGTGCCTTTTGTATTAAATTCGGATGCAATTTCTGTGTTTCATCGTCACTAAGTAAGTCCAAGGGATACAGCAAACCTAAAGTGAAGCATCAGAATCTAAAACTGGACTCACAGGAGAGGTTCAAATCATAGAAAGTGAGAGTGTCAATCCTCTAGTACTTAAGTCGGCATTGTGCCTTTTGTATTACATTCGGATGCAATTTCTGTGTCTCATCGTCAATAAGATGGTCCAAGGGATACAGTAAAGCTGGAGTGAAGCACCGGAATCTAAAACTGGAATCACAGGAGACGTTCAAATCATAGAATGTTAGAGTGTCAGTCCTCTTGTACTTTAGTCGGCATTGTGCCTTTTGTATTAAATTCGAACGCAATTTCTGTGTTTTGTCGTCATTAAGAAGGGCCATGGTATACAGTAATCCTGAAGTGGAGCATCGGAATCTAAGACTGGACTCACAGGAGAAGTTCAAATCATAGAAAGTTAGAGTGTCAGTCCCCTTGTACTTAAGTCGGCAATGTGGCTTTTGTATTAAATTCGGATGCAATATCTGTGTTTCATCGTCAATAAGAGGGACCAAGGTATACAGTAAACCTGAAGTGAAGCATCGGAATCTAAAACAGGACTCAAAGGAGTGGTTCAAATCGTAGAAAGTGAGAGTGTCAGTCCTCTTGTACCTATGTCGGCATTGTGCCTTTTGTGTTACATTGGGATGCAATTTCTGTGTTTCATCGTCAATATGAAGGTCCAATGTATACAGTAAACCTGAAGTTAAGCATCGGAATCTAAAACTGGACTCACAGGAGAGGTTCAAATCATAGAAAGTTAGAGTGTCAGTCCTCTTGTACTTAAGTCGGCCTTGTGCCTTTTGTTTTAAATTCGGGTGCAAATTCTATGCTTCATCGTCAATAAGAAGGTCCAAGGGATACAGTAAACCTGAAGTGAAGCATCGAAATCTAAAACTGAACTCACAGGAGAGGATCAAATCATAGAAAGTTAGAGTGTCAGTCCTCTTGTACTTAAGTCGGCATTGTGCCCATTGTATTAAATTCGGCTGCAATTTCTGTGTTTTATCGTCAATAAGATGGTCCAAGGGATACAGTAAAGCTGGAGTGAAGCACCGGCATCTAAAACTGGACTCACAGGAGACGTTCAAATCATAGAAAGTTATAGAGTCAGTCCTCTTGTTCTTGAGTCGGCATTGTGCCTTTTGTATTAAATTCGAATGCAATTTCTGTATTTTATCGTCAATAAGTAGGTCCAAGGTATACAGTAAACCTGAAGTGGAGCATCGGAATCTAAGACTGGACTCACAGGAGATTTTCAAATCGTAGAAAGTTAGAGTGTCAGTCCCCTTGTACTTAAGTCGGAATTGTGGGTTTTGTACTAAATTCGGATGCAATTTCTGTGTTTCATCGTCAATAAGAGGGTCCAAGGTGTACAGTAAACCTGAAGTGAAGCAACGGAATCCAAAACTGGACTCACAGAAGAGTTTCAAATCATAGAAAGTTACAGTGTCAGTCCTCTTGCACTTAAATCGGCATTGTGCCTTTTGAATTTAATTCCGATGAAATTTCTGTGCTTCATCCTCAATACGAAGGTCCCAGGGATACAGTGATCTTGAAGTGAAGCATCGGAATCTAAAACTGGACTCACAGGAGAGGTTCAAATCTTAGAAAGTTAGAGTGTCACTCCTCTTGTACTTAAGTTGGCATTGTGCCTTTTGAATTTAATTCCGATGCAATTTCTGTGCTTCATCGCCAATAAGAAGATAAAAGGGATACAGTAAATCTGAAGTGAAGCATCGGAATCTAAAACTGGTCTCACAGGAGAGGTTCAAATCATAGAAAGTGAGAGTGTCAGTCCTCTTGTACTTAAATCGGCATTGTGCCTTTTGAATTTAATTCCGATGCAATTTCTGTGCTTCATCGTCAATAAGAAGATAAAGGGGATACAGTAAATCAGAAGTGAAGCATCGGAATCTAAAACTGGTCTCACAGCAGAGGTTCAAATAATAGAAAGTTGGAGTGTCAGTCCTCTTGTACTTAAGTCGGCATTGTGCCTTTTGAATTTAATTCCGATGCAATTTCTGTGTTGCCTCGTCAATAAGAAGGTCCAAGCGATACAGTAAACCTGAACTGAAGCATCGTAATCTAAAACAGGACTCACATTACAGGTTCAAATCATGGAGAGTTAGAGTGTCAGTCCTCTTGTACTTATGTCGGAATTTTGCCTTTTGTATTAAATTGGGATGCAAATTCTGTGTTTCATCGTCAAAAAGATGGTCCAAGGTATACAGTAATCCTGAAGTGGAGCATCGGAGTCTAAAACTGGACTGTCAGAAGAGTTTCAAATCATAGAAAGTTGCAGTGTCAGTCCTCTTGTACTTAAATCGGCATTGTGCCTTTTGAATTTAATTCCGATGAAATTTCTGTGCTTCATCCTCAATACGAAGGTCCCAGGGTCACAGTAAACCTGAAGTGAAGCATCGGAATCTAAAACTGGACTCACAGGAGAGGTTCAAATCATAGAACGTTAGAGTGTCAGTCCTCTTGTACTTAAGTTGGCATTGTGCCTTTGGAATTTAATTCCGATGCAATTTCTGTGTTGCCTCGTCAATACGATGGTCCAAGGGGTACAGTAAACCTGAAGTGAAGCATCGGAATCTGAAACTGGACTCACAGGAGAGGTTCAAATCATAGAAAGTTGCAGTGTCAGTCCTCTTGTACTTAAATCGGCATTGTGCCTTTTGAATTTAATTCCGATGAAATTTCTGTGCTTCATCCTCAATACGAAGGTCCCAGGGTTACAGTAAACCTGAAGTGAAGCATCGGAATCTAAAACTGGACTCACAGGAGAGGTTCAAATCATAGAACGTTAGTGTGTCAGTCCTCTTGTACTTAAGTTGGCATTGTGCCTTTGGAATTTAATTCCGATGCAATTTCTGTGTTGCCTCGTCAATACGATGGTCCAAGGGGTACAGTAAACCTGAAGTGAAGCATCGGAATCTGAAACTGGACTCACAGGAGAGGTTCAAATCATAGAAAGTTAGAGTGTCAGTCCTCTTGTAGTTAAGTCGGCATTGTGTGCTTTGTATTAAATTCGGATGCAATTTCTGTGTTTCACCGCCAATAAGAAGGTCCAAGGGATACAGTAAACCTGAAGTGAAGCATCGGAGTCTAAAACTGGACTCACAGGAAAGGTTCAAATCATAGAAAGTTAGATTGTCAGTCCTCTTGTACTTTAGTCGGCATTGTGCCTTTTTTATTAAATTCGAATGCAATTTCTGTGTTTTATCGTCAATAAGAAGGTCCAAGGTATACAGTAAACCTGAAGTGGAGCCTCGGAATTTAAGACTGGACTCACAGGAGAGGTTCAAATCATAGAAAGTTAGAGTGTCAGTCCCCTTGTACTTATGTCGGTATTGTGGCTTTTGTATTAAACTCGGATGCAATTTCTGTGTTTCATCGTCAATAAGAGGGTCCAAGGTATACAGTAAACCTGAAGTGAAGCATCGGAATCTAAAACTGGACTCACAGAAGAGTTTCAAGTCATAGAAAGTTACAGTGTCAGTCCTCTTGTACTTAAATCGGCATTGTGCCCTTTGAATTTAATTCCGATGCAATTTCTGTGCTCCATCCTCAATAAGAAGATAAAAGGTATACAGTAAATCTGAAGTGAAGCATCGGAATCTAAAACTGGTCACACAGGAGAGGATCAAATCATAGGAAGTTAGAGTGTCAGTCCTCTTGCACTTAAGTCGGCATTGTGCCTTTTGAATTTAATTCCGATGCAATTTCTGTGTTGCCTCGTCAATAAGAAGGTCCAAGCGATACAGTAAACCTGAAGTGAAGCATCGGAATCTAAAAGTGGACTCACATTACAGGTTCAAATCATAGAGAGTTAGAGTGTCAGTCCTCTTGTACTTGAGTCGGAATTTTGCCTTTTGTATTAAATTGGGATGCAATTTCTGTGTTTCATCGTCAAAAAGAAGGTCCAAGGTATACAGTAAACCTGAAGTGGAGCATCGGAATCTAAGTCTGGACTCACAGGAGAAGTTAAAATCATAGAAAGTTAGAGTGTCAGTCCCCTTGTACTTAAGTCGGCAATGTGGCTTTTGTATTACATTCGGATGCAATATCTGTGTTTCATCGTCAATAAGAGGGTCCAAGGTATACAGTAAACATGAAGTGAAGCATCGGAATCTAAAACTGAACTCACAGGAGAGGTTCAAATCATAGAAAGTTAGAGTGTCAGTCCTCTTGTACTTCAGTCGGCATTGTGCCCATTGTATTAAATTCGGCTGCAGTTTCTGTGTTTCATCGTCAATATGATGGTCCAAGGTATACAGTAAAGCTGGAGTGAAGCACCGGAATCTAAAACTGAACTCACAGGAGACGTTCAAATCATAGAAAGTTAGAGAGTCAGTCCTCTTGTACTTGAGTCGGCATTGTGCCTTTTGTATTAAATTCGAATGCAATTTCTGTGTTTTATCGTCAATAAGAAGGTCCAAGGTATACAGTAAACCTGAAGTGGAGCATCGGAATCTAAGACTGGACTCACAGGAGAGGTTCAAATCATAGAATGTTAGAGTGTCAGTCCTCTTGTACTTAAGTCGGCATTGTGCCCTTTGAATTTAATTCCGATGAAATTTCTGTGCTTCATCCTCAATACATACGTCCCAGGGATACAGTAAACCTGAAGTGAAGCATCGGAATCTAAAACTGGACTCACAGGAGAGGTTCAAATCATAGAAAGATACAGTGTCAGTCCTCTTGCACTTAAGTCGGCATTGTGGCTTTTGAATTTAATTCCGATGCAATTTCTGTGTTGCCTCGTCAATAAGAAGGTGCAAGCGATACAGTAAACCTGAAGTGAAGCATCGGAATCTAAAACTGGACTCACATTACAGGTTCAAATCGTAGAGAGTTAGAGTGTCAGTCCTCTTGTGCTTAAGTCGGAATTTTGCCTTTTGTATTAAATTGGGATGCAATTTCTGTGTTTCATCGTCAAAAAGAAGGTCCAAGGTATACAGTAAACCTGAAGTGGAGCATCGGAATTTAAGACTGGACTCACAGGAGAAGTTCAAATCATAGAAAGTTAGAGTGTCAGTCCCCTTGTACTTAAGTCGGCAATGTGGCTTTTGCATTAAATTCGGATGCAATATCTGTGTTTCATCGTCAATAAGAGTTTCCAAGGTATACAGTAAACCTGAAGTGAAGCATCGGAATCTAAAACTGAACCCACAGGAGGGGTTCAAATCATAGAAAGTTAGAGTGTCAGTCCTCTTGAACTTAAGTCGGCATTGTGCCCATTGTATTAAATTCGGCTGCAATTTCTGTGTTTCATCGTCAATAAGATGGTCCAAGGGATACAGTAAAGCTGGAGTGAAGCACCGGAATCTGAAACTGGACTCACAGGAGAGGTTCAAATCATAGAAAGTTAGAGTGTCAGTCCTCTTGTAGTTCAGTCGGCTTTGTGTGCTTTGTATTAAATTCGGATGCAATTTCTGTGTTTCATCGCCAATAAGAAGGTCCAAGGGATACAGTGAACCTGAAGTGAAGCATCGGAGTCTAAAACTGGACTCACAGGAAAGGTTCAAATCATAGAAAGTTAGATTGTCAGTCCTCTTGTACTTTAGTCGGCATTGTGCCTTTTTTATTAAATTCGAATGCAATTTCTGTGTTTTATCGTCAATAAGAAGGTCCAAGGTATACAGTAAACCTGAAGTGGAGCATCGGAATCCAAGACTGGACTCACAGGAGAGGTTCAAATCATAGAAAGTTAGAGTGTCAGTCCCCTTGTACTTATGTCGGAATTGTGGCTTTTGTATTAAACTCGGATGCAATTTCTGTGTTTCATCGTCAATAAGAGGGTCCAAGGTATACAATAAACCTGAAGTGAAGCATCGGAATCTAAAACTGGACTCACAGAAGAGTTTCAAGTCATAGAAAGTTACAGTGTCAGTCCTCTTGTACTTAAGTTGGCATTGTGCCTTTTGAATTTAATTCCGATGCAATTTCTGTGCTTCATCGTCAATAAGAAGATAAAAGGTATACAGTAAATCTGAAGTGAAGCATCAGAATCTAAAACAGTACTCACAGGAGAGGTTCAAATCATAGGAAGTTAGAGTGTCAGTCCTCTTGCACTTAAGTCGGCATTGTGGCTTTTGAATTTAATTCCGATGCAATTTCTGTGTTGCCTCGTCAATAAGAAGGTCCAAGCGATACAGTAAACCTGAAGTGAAGCATCGGAATCTAAAAGTGGACTCACATTACAGGTTCAAATCATAGAGAGTCAGAGTGTCAGTCCTCTTGTACTTAAGTCGGAATTTTGCCTTTTGTATTAAATTGGGATGCAATTTCTGTGTTTCATCGCCAAAAAGAAGGTCCAAGGTATACAGTAAACCTGAAGTGGAGCATCGGAATCTAAGACTAGACTCACAGGAGAGGTTCAAATCATTTAAAGTTAGAGTGTCAGTCCTCTTGTACTTAGGTCGGCATTGTGCCTTTTGAATTTAATTCCGATGCAATTTCTGTGCTTCATCGTCAATAAGAAGGTAAAAGGGATACAGTAAACCTTGAGTGAAGCATCGGAATCTAAAACTGGACTCACAGGAGAGGTTCAAATCATTGAAAGTTAGAGTGTCAGTCCTCTTGTACTTAGGTCGGCATTGTGGCTTTTGAATTTAATTCCGATGCAATTTCTGTGCTTATCATCAATAAGAAGGTAAAAGGGATACAGTAAATATGAAGTGAAGCATCTGAATCTAAAGCTGGTCTCAGAGGAGTGGTTCAAATCATAGAAAGTTAGAGTGTCAGTCCTCTTGTACTTAAGTCGGCATTGTGCCTTTTGAATTTAATTCCGATGCAAATTCTGCGTTGCCTCGTCAATAAGATGGTCCAAGGAGTACAGTAAACCTGAAGTGAAGCATCGGAATCTAAAAATAGACTCACAGGAGAGGTTCAAATCATAGAAAGTTAGAGTGTCAGTCCTCTTGTACTTAAGTCGGCATTGTGTGCTTTGTATTAAATTCGGATGCAATTTCTGTGTTTCGTCGCCAATAAGGAGGTCCAAGGGATACAGTAACCCTGAAGTGAAGCATCGGAGTCTAAAACTGGACTCACAGGAGAGGTTCAAATCATAGAAAGTTAGATTGTCAGTCCTCTTGTACTTTAGTCGGCATTGTGCCTTTTGTATTAAATTCGAATGCAATTTCTGTGTGTTATCGTCAATAAGAAGGTCCAAGGTAAACAGTAAACCTGAAGTGGAGCATCGGAATCTAAGACTGGACTCACAGGAGAGGTTCAAATCATAGAGTGTTAGAGTGTCAGTCCCCTTGCACTTAAGTTGGCAATTGGCTTTTGTATTAAATTCGGATGCAATATCTGTGTTTCATCGTCAATAAGAGTTTCCAAGGTATACAGTAAACCTGAAGTGAAGCATCGGAATCTAAAACTGAACTCACAGGAGAGGTTCAAATCATAGAAAGTTAGAGTGTCAGTCCCCTTGTACTTAAGTCGGAATTGTGGCTTTTGTATTAAATTCGGATGCAATTTCTGTGTTTCATCGTCAATAAGAGGGTCCAAGGTATACAGTAAACCTGAAGTGAAGCATCGGAGTCTAAAACTGGACTCACAGAAGAGTTTCAAATCATAGAAAGTTACAGTGTCAGTCCTCTTGCATTAAATCGGCATTGTGCCTTTTGAATTTAATTCCGATGAAATTTCTGTGCTTCATCATCAATAAGAAGGTCCCAGGGATACAGTGAACCTGAAGTGAAGCATCGGAATCTAAAACTGGACTCACAGGAGAGGTTCAAATCATAGAAAGTTAGAGTGTCAGTCCCCTTGTACTTAAGTCGGCATTGTGCCTTTTGAATTTAATTCCGATGCAATTTCTGTGCTTCATCGTCAATATGAAGATAAAAGGGATACAGTAAATCTGAAGTGAAGCATCGGAATCTAAAACTGGACTCACAGGAGAGGTTCAAATCATAGAAAGATACAGTGTCAGTCCTCTTGCACTTAAGTCGGCATTGTGGCTTTTGAATTTAATTCCGATGCAATTTCTGTGTTGCCTCGTCAATAAGAAGGTCCAAGCGATACAGTAAACCTGAAGTGAATCATCGGTAACTACAACTGGACTCACATTACAGGTTCAAATCGTAGAGAGTTAGAGTGTCAGTCCTCTTGTGCTTAAGTCGGAATTTTGCCTTTTGTATTAAATTGGGATGCAATTTCTGTGTTTCATCGTCAAAAAGAAGGTCCAAGGTATACAGTAAACCTGAAGTGGAGCATCGGAATCTAAGACTAGACTCACAGGAGAGGTTCAAATCATAGAACGTTAGACTGTCAGTCCTCTTGTACTTAAGTTGGCATTGTGCCTTTTGAATTTAATTCCGATGCAATTTCTGTGCTTCATCGTCAATAAGAAGATAAAAGGTATACAGTAAATCTGAAGTGAAGCATCGGAATCTAAAACAGGTCTCACAGGAGAGGTTCAAATCATAGGAAGTTAGAGTGTCAGTCCTCTTGCACTTAAGTCGGCATTGTGGCTTTTGAATTTAATTCCGATGCAATTTCTGTGTTGCCTCGTCAATAAGAAGGTCCAAGCGATACAGTAAACCTGAAGTGAAGCATCGGAATCTAAAAGTGGACTCACATTACAGGTTCAAATCATAGAGAGTCAGAGTGTCAGTCCTCTTGTACTTAAAACGGAATTTTTCCTTTTGTATTAAATTGGGATGCAATTTCTGTGTTTCATCGTCAAAAAGAAGGTCCAAGGTATACAGTAAACCTGAAGTGGAGCATCGGAATCTAAGACTAGACTCACAGGAGAGGTTCAAATCATTTAAAGTTAGAGCGTCAGTCCTCTTGTACTTAAGTCGGCATTGTGCCTTTTGAATTTAATTCCGATGCAATTTCTGTGCTTCATCGTCAATAAGAAGGTAAAAGGGATACAGTAAACCTTGAGTGAAGCATCGGAATCTAAAACTGGACTCACGGGAGAGGTTCAAATCATTGAAAGTTAGAGTGTCAGTCCTCTTGTACTTAGGTCGGCATTGTGCCTTTTGAATTTAATTCCGATGCAATTTCTGTGCTTCATCGTCAATAAGAAGGTAAAAGGGATACAGTAAATATGAAGTGAAGCATCTGATTCTAAAGCTGGTCTCAGAGGAGTGGTTCAAATCATAGAAAGTTAGAGTGTCACTCCTCTTGTACTTAAGTCGGCATTGTGCCTTTTGAATTTAATTCCGATGCAAATTCTGCGTTGCCTCATCAATAAGATGGTCCAAGGAGTACAGTAAACCTGAAGTGAAGCATCGGAATCTAAAAATGGACTCACAGGAGAGGTTCAAATCATAGAAAGTTAGAGTGTCAGTCCTCTTGTACTTAAGTCGGCTTTGTGCACTTTGAATTTAATTCCGATGAAATTTCTGTGCTTCATCCTCAATATTTAGGTCCCAGGGATACAGTTAACCTGAAGTGAAGCATCGGAATCTAAAACTGGACTCACAGGAGAGGTTCAAATCATAGAAAGATACAGTGTCAGTCCTCTTGCACTTAAGTCGGCATTGTGGCTTTTGAATTTAATTCCGATGCAATTTCTGTGTTGCCTCGTCAATAAGAGGGTCCAAGCGATACAGTAAACCTGAAGTGAAGCATCGGAATCTAAAACTGGACTCACATTACAGGTTCAAATCATAGAGAGTTAAAGTGTCAGTCCTCTTGTGCTTAAGTCGGAATTTTGCCTTTTGTATAAAATTGGGATGCAATTTCTGTGTTTCATCGTCAAAAAGAAGGTCCAAGGTATACAGTAAACCTGAAGTGGAGCATCGGAATTTAAGACTGGACCCACAGGAGAAGTTCAAATCATAGAAAGTTAGAGTGTCAGTCCCCTTGTACTTACTTTGGCAATGTGGCTTTTGTATTAAATTCGGATGCAATATCTGTGTTTCATCGTCAATAAGAGTTTCCAAGGTATACAGTAAACCTGAAGTGAAGCATCGGAATCTAAAACTGAACACACAGGAGAGGTTCAAATCATAGAAAGTTAGAGTGTCAGTCCTCTTGTACTTAAGTCGGCATTGTGCCCATTGTATTAAATTCGGCTGCAATTTCTGTGTTTCATCGTCAATAAGATGGTCCAAGGTATACAGTAAACCTGAAGTGGAACATCGGAATCTAAGACTCGACTCACAGGAGTGGTTCAAATCATAGAAAGTTAGAGTGTCAGTCCCCTTGTACTTAAGTCGGAATTGTGGCTTTTGTATTAAATTCGGATGCAATTTCTGTGTTTCATCGTCAATAAGAGGGTCCAAGGTATACAGTAAACCTGAAGTGAAGCATCGGAATCTAAAACTGGACTCACAGAAGAGTTTCAAATCATAGAAAGTTACAGTGTCAGTCCTCTTGCATTAAATCGGCATTGCGCCTTTTGAATTTAATTCCGATGAAATTTCTGTGCTTCATCATCAATAAGAAGGTCCCAGGGATACAGTGAACCTGAAGTGAAGCATCGGAATCTAAAACTGGACTCACAGGAGAGGTTCAAATCATAGAAAGTTAGAGTGTCAGTCCCCTTGTACTTAAGTCGGCATTGTGCCTTTTGAATTTAATTCCGATGCAATTTCTGTGCTTCATCGTCAATATGAAGATAAAAGGGATACAGTAAATCTGAAGCGAAGCATCGGAATCTAAAACTGGTCTCACAGGAAAGGTTCAAATCATAGAAAGTGAGAGTGTCAGTCCTCTTGTACTTAAGTCGGCATTGTGCCTTTTGTATGAAATTCGGACGCAATTTCTGTGTTTCATCGTCACTAAGAAAGTCCAAGGTATACAGTAGACCTAAAGTGAAGTATCGGAATCTAAAACAGGACTCACAGGAAAGGTTCAAATCATAGAATGTTAGAGTGCAGTCCTCTTGTACTTATGTCGGCATTGTGCCTTTTGTATTGAATTCGGATGCAATGTCTGTGTTTCATCGTCAATAGGAAGGTCCAAGGGATACAGCAAACCTGAAGTCAAGCATCAGAATCTGAAACTGGACTCACAGGAGAGGTTAAAATCTTACAAAGTTAGAGTGTCAGTCCTCTAGTACTTAAGTCGGCATTGTGACTTTTGTATTAAATTCGGATGCAATTTCTGTGTATCATCGTCAATAAGAAGGACCAAGGGATACAGTAAACCTGAAGTGAAGCATCGGAATCTAAAACTGAACTCTCAGGGAGGTTCAAATCATGGAAAGTTAGAGTGTCAGTCCTCTTGTACTTAGGTCGGCATTGTGCCCATTGTATTAAATTCGGATGCAATTTCTGTGTTTCATCGTCAATAAGAGGGTCCAAGGAATACAGTAAACCTGAAGTGAAGCATCGGAATCTAAAACTGGACTCACAGGAGAGGTTCAAAACATAGAAAGTTAGAGTGTCAGTCCTCTTGTACTTAAGTTGGCATTGTGCCTTTTGAATTTAATTCCGATGCAATTTCAGTGCTTCATCGCCAATAAGAAGATAAAAGGGATACAGTAAATCTGAAGTGAAGCATCAGAATCTAAAACTGGTCTCACAGGAGAGGTTCAAATCATAGAAAGTTAGAGTGTCAGTCCTCTTGCACTTAAGTCGGCATTGTTGCTTTTGAATTTAATTCCGATGCAATTTCTGTGTTGCCTCGTCAATAAGAAGGTCCAAGCGATACAGTAAATCTGAAGTGAAGCATCGGAATCTGAAACTGGACTCACATTACAGGTTCAAATCAAAGAGAGTTAGAGTGTCAGTCCTCTTGTTCTTAAGTCGGAATTTTGCCTTTTGTATTAAATTGGGATGCAATTTCTGTGTTTCATCGTCAAAAAGAAGGTCCAAGGTATACAGTAAACCTGAAGTGGAGCATCAGAATCTAAGACTGGACTCACAAGAGAAGTTCAAATCATAGAAAGTTAGAGTGTCAGTCCCCTTGTACTTAAGTCGGCAATGTGGCTTTTGTATTAAATTCGGATGCAATATCTGTGTTTCATCGTCAATAAGAGGGTCCAAGGTATTCAGTAAACCTGCAGTGAAGCATCGGAATCTAAAACTGGACTCACAGAAGAGTTTCAAATCATAGAAAGTTATAGAGTCTGTCCTCTTGTACTTAAGTCGGCATTGTGCCTTCTGAATTTAATTCCGATGAAATTTCTGTGCTTCATCGTCAATACGAAGGTCCCAAGGATACAGTAAACCTGAAGTGAAGCATCGGAATCTAAAACTGGACTCACAGGAGAGGTTCAAATCATAGAAAGTTAGAGTGTCAGTCCTCTTGTACTTAAGTCGGCATTGTGCCTTTTGAATTTAATTCCGATGCAATTTCTGTACTTCATCGTCAATAAGAAGGTAAAAGGGATGCAGTAAATATGAAGTGAAGCATCTGAATCTAAAGCTGGTCTCAGAGGAGTGGTTAAAATCATAGAAAGTTAGAGTGTCAGTCCGCTTGCACTTATGTCGGCATTGTGCCTTTTGAATTTAATTCCGATGCAATTTCTGTGTTGCCTCGTGAATAAGAAGGTCCAAGGGATACACTAAACCTGAAGTGAAGCATCGGAATCTAAAACTGGACTCACAGGAGAGGTTCAAATCATAGAAAGTTAGAGTTTCAGTCTTTTTGTACTTAAGTGAGCACTGTGCCTTCTGTATTAAATTCGGATGCTATTTCTGTGTTTCTTCATCAATAAGAAGGTCCAAGGGATACATAAAACCTGATGTGAAGCATCGGAATCTAAAACTGGACTCACAGGAGAGGTTCAAATCATAGAAAGTTAGAGTGTCAGTCCTCTAGTACTTAAGTCGGCATTGTGCCATTCGTATTAAATTTGGATGCAATATCTGTGTTACATCGTCAATAAGAAGGTCCAAGGGATACAGTAAACTTGAAGTGTAGCACCGGAATCTAAAACTGGACTCACAGGAGAGTTTTAAACCATAGAAAGTTAGAGTGTCAGTCCTCTTGTACTTTAGTCGGCATTGAGCCTTTTGTATTAAATTCGAGTGCCAATTTCTGTGTTTCATCGTCAATTAGAAGGTCCAAGGTATACAGTAAAATTGAAGTGAAGCATCGGAATCTAAAACTGGACTCACAAAAGAGTTTCAAATCATAGAAAGTTAGAGTGTCAGTCCTCTTGTACTTACGTCGGCATTGTGCCTTTTGAATTTAATTCCTCTGAAATTTCTGTGCTTCATCGTCACTACGAAGAACCCAGGGATACAGTAAACGTGAAGTGAAGCATCTGAATCTAAAACTGGACTCACGGGCGAGGTTCAAATGATCGAAAGTTAGAGTGTCAATCCTCTTGTATTTAAGTCGGCATTGTGAATTGTGAATTTATTTCCGATGTAATGTCTGTGCATCATCGTCAATAAGAAGGTAAAAGGGATACAGTAAATCTGAAGTGAAGCATCGGAATCTAAAACTGGACTCACAGGAGAGGTTCAAATCACAGAAAGTGAGAGTGTCAGTCCTCTTGTACTTAAGTCGGCATTGTGCCTTTGTATTAAATTCGGATCGATATCTGTGTTTCATCGTCGCTAAGAAAGTCCAAGGTATCCAGTAACCCTGAGGTGAAGCATGGAAATCTAAAACAGGACTCACAGGAGAGGTTCAAATCATAGAAAGAGAGAGTGTCGGTCCTCTTGTACTTAAGTCGGCATTGTGAGTTTTGTATTAAATTCGGATTCAATTTCTGTGTTTCATGATCAATAAGATGGTCCAAGTGATACAGAAAACCAGAAGTGAAGCATCGGAATCTTAAACTGGAGTCACAGGAGAGGTTCAAATCATAGAAAGAGAGAGTGTCAGTCCTCTTGTATTTAAGTCGCCATTGTGCCTTTTGTTTTAAATTGGGATGCAATTTCTGTGTTTCATCGTCAATAAGAAGGTCCAAGGTATACAGTACACCTGAAGTGAAGGATCGGAATCTAAAACAGGACTCACAGGAGAGGTTCAAGTCATAGAAAGTTAGAGTGTCAGTCCTCTTGTACTTATGTTGGCATTGTGCCTTTTGTATTGAATTCGGATGCAATATCTGTGTTTCATCGTCGATAGGAAGGTCCAAGGGATACAGCAAACCTGAAGTGAAGCATCAGAATCTAAAACTGGACTCACAGGAGAGGTTAAAATCTTAGAAAGTTAGAGTGTCAGTCCTCTAGTACTTAAGTAGGCATTGTGACTTTTGTATTAAATTCGGATGCAATTTCTGTGTTCCATCGTCAATAAGAAGGACCAAGGGATACAGTAAACCTGAAGTGAAGCATCGGAATCTAAAACTGAACTCTCAGGGAGGTTCAAATCATAGAAAGTTAGAGTGTCAGTCCTCTTGTACTTAAGTCGGCATTGTGCCCATTGTATTAAATTCGGATGCAATTTCTGTGTTTCATCGTCAATAAGAGGGTCCAAGGTATACAGTAAGCCTGAAGTGAAGCATCGGAATCTAAAACTGGACTCACAGAAGAGTTTGAAATCATAGAAAGTTACAGTGTCAGTCCTCTTGTACTTAAATCGGCATTGTGCCTTTTGAATTTAATTCCGATGAAATTTCTGTGCTTCATCCTCAATACGAAGGTCCCAGGGATACAGTGAACATAAAGTGAAGCATCGGAATCTAAAACCGGACTCACAGGAGAGGTTCCAATCATAGAAACCTAGAGTGTCAGTCCTCTTGTACTTCAGTAGGCATTGTGCCTTTTGAATTTAATTCCGATGCAATTTCTGTGCTTCATCGTCAATATGAAGATAAAAGGGATACAGTAAATCTGAAGTGAAGCATCGGAATCTAAAACTGGTCTCACAGGAGAGGTTCAAATCATAGAAAGTTAGAGTGTCAGCCCTCTTGCACTTCAGTCGGCATTGTGGCTTTTGAATTTAATTCCGATGCAATTTCTGTGTTGGTCGTCAATAAGAAGGTCCAAGCGATACAGTAAACCTGAAGTGAAGCATCGGAATCTGAAACTGGACTCACATTACAGGTTCAAATCATAGAGAGTTAGAGTGTCAGTCCTCTTTTTCTTAAGTCGGAATTTTGCCTTTTGTATTAAATTGGGATTCAATTTCTGTGTTTCATCGTCAAAAAGAAGGTCCAAGGTATACATTAAACCTGAAGTGGAGCATCAGAATCTAAGACTAGACTCACAGGAGAAGTTCAAATCATAGAAAGTTAGAGTGTCAGTCCCCTTGTACTTGAGTCGGCATTGTGCCTTCTGAAATTAATTCCGCTGAAATTACTGTGCTTCATCGTCAATACGAAGGTCCCAAGGATACAGTAAACCTGAAGTGAAGCATCGGAATCTAAAACTGGACTCACAGGAGAGGTTCAAATCATAGAAAGTTAGAGTGTCAGTCCTCTTGTACTTATGTCTACATTGTGCCTTTTGAATTTAATTCCGATGCAATTTCTGTGCTTCATCGTCAATAAGAAGGTAAAAGGGATACAGTAAATATGAAGTGAAGCATCTGAGTCTAAAGCTGGTCTCAGAGGAGTGGTTAAAATCATAGAAAGTTAGAGTGTCAGTCCGCTTGCACTTATGTCGGCATTGTGCCTTTTGAATTTAATTCCGATGCAATTTCTGTGTTGCCTCGTGAATAAGAAGGTCCTAGGGATACACCAAAACTGAAGTGAAGCATCGGAATCTAAAACTGGACTCACAGGAGAGGTTCAAATCATAGAAAGTTAGAGTTTCAGTCTTTTTGTACTTAAGTGAGCACTGTGCCTTCTGTATTAAATTCGGATGTTATTCCTGTGTTTCTTCGTCAATAAGGAGCTCCAAGGGATACATAAAACCTGATGTGAAGAATCGGAATCTAAAACTGGACTCACAGGAGAGGTTCAAATCATAGAAAGTTAGAGTGTCAGTCCTCTTGTACTTTAGTCGGCATTGTGCCTTTTTAATTTAATTCCGATGTAATTTCTGTGTTTCATAGTCAATAAGAAGGTCCAAGGTACACAGTAAACCTGAAGTGAAGCATCGGAATCTAAAACTGGACTCATAGGAGTGGTTCAAATTACAGATTGTTAGAGTGTCGTTCCTCTTGAACTTAGGTCGACATTGTGCCTTTTGTGTTAAATTGGGATGCAATTTCTGTGTTTCTTCGTCAATAAGTAGGTCCAAGGTATAAAGTAAAGCTGAAGTGAAGCATCGGAATCTAAAACTGGACTCACAGGAGAGGTTCAAATCATAGAAAGTGAGAGTGTCAGTCCTCTTGTACTTAAGTCGGCATTGTGCCTTTTGTATTAAATTCGGATGAAATTTCTGTGTTTCATCGTCGCTAAGAAAGTCCAAGGTATCCAGTAAACCTGAAGTGAAGCATCGAAATCTAAAACAGGACTCACAGGAGAGGTTCAAATCATAGAAAGAGAGAGTGTCAGTCCTCTTGTACTTAAGTCGGCATTGTGAGTTTTGTATTAAATTCGGATTCAATTTCTGTGTTTCATGGTCAATAAGAAGGTCCAAGTGATACAGTAAACCAGAAGTGAAGCATCGGAATCTTAAACTGGAGTCACAGGAGAGGTTCAAATCATAGAAAGTTAGAGTGTCAGTCCTCTTCTACTTAAGTCGACATTGTGCCTTTTGTTTTAAATTGGGATGCAATTTCTGTGTTTCATCGTCAATAAGAAGGTCCAAGGTATACAGCAAACCTGAAGTGAAGCATCAGAATCTAAAACTGGACTCACAGGAGAGGTTCAAATCATAGAAAGTTAGAGTGTCAGTCCTCTAGTACTTAAGTCGGCATTGTGCCATTTGTATTAAATTCGGATGCAATATCTGTGTTACATCGTCAATAAGAAGGTCCAAGGGATACAGTAAACCTGAAGTGAAGCATCAGAATCTAAAACTGAACTCACAGGAGAGGTTCAAATCATAGAAAGTTAGAGTGTCAGTCCTCTTGTACTTAAGTCGGCATTGTGCCCATTGTATTATATTCGGATGCAATTTCTGTGTTTCATCGTCAATAACAAGGTCCAAGGCATACAGTAAACCAGAAGTGAAGCATAGGATTCTAAAACTGGACTCACATGAGAGGTTCAAATCACAGAAAGTGAGAGTGTCAGTCCTCTTGTGCTTAAGTCGGCATTGTGCCTTTGTATTAAATTCGGATGCAATTTCTGTGTTTCATCGTCGCTAAGAAAGTCCAAGGTATCCAGTAACCCTGAGGTGAAGCATGGAAATCTAAAACAGGACTCACAGGAGAGGTTCAAATCATAGAAAGAGAGAGCGTCGGTCCTCTAGTACTTAAGTCGGCATTGTGAGTTTTGTATTAATTTCGGATTCAATTTCTGTGTTTCATGATCAATAAGAAGGTCCAAGTGATACAGAAAACCAGAAGTGAAGCATCAGAATCTTAAACTGGAGTCACATTATAGGTTCAAATCATTGAAAGTGAGAGTGTCAGTCCTCTTGTACTTAAGTCGGCATTGTGCCTTTTGAATTTAATTCCTATGAAATTTCTGTGCTTCATCGTCAATACGAAGGTCCCAGGGATACAGTAAACCTGAAGTAAAGCATCTGAATCTAAAACTGGACTCACAGGTGAGGTTCAAATTATCGAAAGTTAGAGTGTCAATCCTCTTGTATTTAAGTCGGCATTGTGCCTTGTGAATTTATTTCCGATGCAATTTCTGTGTTGCCTCGTGAATAAGAAGCTCCAAGGGATACACTAAACCTGAAGTGAAGCATCGGAATCTAAAACTGATCTCACAGCAGAGGTTCAAATCATAGAAAGTTAGAGTGTCAGTCCTCTTGTACTTTAGTGGGCATTGTGCCTCTTTAATTTATTTCCGATGTAATTTCTGTGTTTCATCGTCAATAAGAAGGTCCAAGGTATACAGTAAACCTGAAGTGAGGCATCGGAATGTAAAACTGGACTCATAGGAGTGGTTCAAATTATACAATGTTAGAGTGTCGTTTCCATTGAACTTAGGTCGACATTGTGCCTTTTGTGTTAAATTGGGACGCCATTTCTGTGTTTCTTCGACAATAAGTAGGTCCAAGGTATAAAGTAAAGCTGAAGTGAAGCATCGGAATCTAAAACTGGACTCACAGGAGAGGTTCAAATCATAGAAAGTGAGAGTGTCAGTCCTCATGTACTTAAGTCGGCATTGTGCCTTTTGTATTAAATTCGGATGCAATTTCTGTGTTTCATCGTCGCTAAGAAAGTCCAAGGTATTCAGTAAACCTGAAGTGAAGCATCGAAATCTAAAACAGGACTCACAGGAGAGGTTCAAATCATAGAAAGAGAGAGTGTCAGTCCTCCAGTACTTAAGTCGGCATTGTGAGTTTTGTATTAAATTCGGATTCAATTTCTGTGTTTCATGGTCAATAAGAAGAACCAAATGATACAGTAAACCAGAAGTGAAGCATCGGAATCTTAAACTGGAGTCACAGGAGAGGTTCAAATCATAGAAAGTTAGAGTGTCATTCCTCTTGTACTTAAGTCGGCATTGTGCCCATTGTATTATATTCAGATGCAATTTCTGTGTTTCATCGTCAATAACAAGGTCCAAGGGATACAGTAAACCTGAAGTGAAGCATCGGAATCTAAAACTGGACTCACAAAAGAGTTTCAAATCATAGAAAGTTAGAGTGTCAGTCCTCTTGTACTTAAGTCGGCATTGTGCCTTTTGAATTTAATTCCTCTGAAATTTCTGTGCTTCATCGTCAATACGAAGGTCCCAGGGATACAGTAAACCTGAAGTGAAGCATCTGAATCTAAAACTGGACTCACAAAGGAGTTTCAAATCATAGAAAGTTAGAGTTTCAGTCTTTTTGTACTTAAGTCAGCACTGTGCCTTTTGTATTAAATTCGGATGCTACTTCTGTGTTTCTTCGTCAATAAGAAGGTCCAAGGGATACATAAAACCTGATGTGAAGCATCGGAATCTAAAACTGGACTCACAGGACAGGTTCAAATCATAGAAAGTTAGAGTGTCAGTCCTCTTGTACTTTAGTCGGCATTGTGCCTTTTTAATTTAATTCCGATGTAATTTCTGTGTTTCATCGTCAATAAGAAGGTCCAAGGTATACAGTAAACCTGAAAGGAAGCATCGGAATCTAAAACTGGACTCATAGGAGTGGTTCAAATTATAGAATGTTAGAGTGTCGTTCCTCTTGAACTTAGGTCGACATTGTGCCTTTTGTGTTAAATTGGGATGCAATTTCTGTGTTTCTTCGTTAATAAGTAGGTCCAAGGTATAAAGTAAACCTGAAGTGAAGCATCGGAATCTAAAACTGGACTCACATGAGAGGTTCAAATCACAGAAAGTGAGAGTGTCAGTCCTCTTGTACTTAACTCGGCATTGTGCCTTTGTATTAAATTCGGATGCAATTTCTGTGTTTCATCGTCGCTAAGAAAGTCCAAGGTATCCAGTAACCCTGAGGTGAAGCATCGAAATCTAAAACAGGACTCACAGGAGAGGTTCAAATCATAGAAAGTTGGAGTGTCAGTCCTCTTGTACTTATGTTGGCATTGTGCCTTTCGTATTGAATTCGGATGCAATTTCTGTGTTTCATCGTCAATAAGAAGGTCCAAGGGATACAGCAAACCTGAAGTGTAGCATCAGAATCTAAAACTGGACTCACAGGAGGAGTTCAAATCATAGAAAGTTAGAGTGTCAGTCCTCTAGTACATAAGTCGGCATTGTGCCTTTTGTATTAAATTCGGATGAAATATCTGTGTTACATAGTCAATAAGAAGGTCCATGGGATACAGTAAACCTGAAGTGAAGCACCGGAATCTAAAACTGGACTCACAGGAGAGGTTGAAACCAAAGAAAGTTAGAGTGTCAGTCCTCATGTACTTTAGTCGGCATTGTGCCTTTTGTATTAAATTCGAATGCAAATTTCTGTGTTTCATCGTCAATAAGAAGGTCCAAGGTATACAGTAAACCTGAAGTGAGGCATCGGAATCTAAAACTGGACTCACAAAAGAGTTTCAAATCATAGAAAGATAGAGTGTCAGTCCTCTTGTACTTAAGTCGGCATTGTGCCTTTTGAATTTAATTCCTATGAAATTTCTGTGCTTCATCGTCAATACGAAGGTCCCAGGGATACAGTAAACCTGAAGTGAAGCATATGAATCTAAAACTGGACTCACAGGTGAGGTTCAAATCATCGAAAGTTAGAGTGTCAATCCTCTTGTATTGAAGTCGGCATTGTGCCTTGTGAATTTATTTCCGATGCAATTTCTGTGTTGCCTCGTGAATAAGAAGCTCCAAGGGATACACTAAACCTGAAGTGAAGCATCGGAATCTAAAACTGGTCTCACAGGAAAGGCTCAAATCATAGAATGTTAGAGTTTCAGTCTTTTTGTACTTAAGTCAGCACTGTGCCTTTTGTATTAAATTCGGATGCTATTTCTGTGTTTCGTAGACAATAAGAAGGTCCAAGGGATACATAAAACCTGATGTGAAGCATCGAAATCTAAAATTGGACTCACAGGAGAGGTTCAAATCATAGAAAGTTAGAGTGTCAGTCCTCTTGTACTTTAGTCGGCATTGTGCCTTTTTAATTTAATTCCGATGTAATTTCTGTGTTTCATCGTCAATAAGAAGGTTCAAGGTATACAGTAAACCTGAAGTGAAGCATCGGAATGTAAAACTGGACTCATAGGAGTGGTTCAAATTATAGAATGTTAGAGTGTCGTTCCTCTTGAACTTAGGTCGACATTGTGCCTTTTGTGTTAAATGGGGATGCAATTTCTGTGTTTCTTCGTCAATAAGTAGGTGCAAGGTATAAAGTAAAGCTGAAGTGAAGCATCGGAAACTAAAACTGGACCACAGGAGAGGTTCAAATGATAGAAAGTGAGAGTGTCAGTCCTCTTGTACTTAAGTCGGCATTGTGCCTTTTGTATTAAATTCGGATGCAATTTCTGTGTTTCATCGTCGCTAAGAAAGTCCAAGGTATCCAGTAAACCTGAAGTGAAGCATCGAAATCTAAAACAGGACTCACAGGAGAGGTTCAAATCATAGAAAGAGAGAGTGTCAGTCTTCTTGTACTTAAGTCGGCATTGTGTGTTTTGTATTAAATTCGGATTCAATTTCTGTGTTTCATGGTCAATAAGAAGCTCCAAGTGATACAGTAAACCAGAAGTGAAGCATCGGAATCTTAAACTGGAGTCACAGGAGAGTTTCAAATCATAGAAAGTTAGAGTGTCATTCCTCTTGTACTTAAGTCAGCATTGTGCCCATTGTATTATATTCGGATGCAATTTCTGTGTTTCATCGTCAATAACAAGGTCCAAGGGATACATTAAACCTGAAGTGAAGCACCGGAATCTAAAACTAAACTCACAGGAGAGGTTTAAACCATAGAAAGTTAGAGAGTCAGTCCTCTTGTACTTTAGTCGGCATTGTGCCTTTTGTATTAAATTCGAATGCAAATTTCTGTGTTTCATCGTCAATAAGAAGGTCCAAGGTATACAGTAAACCTGAAGTGAAGCATCGGAATCTAAAACTGGACTCACAAAAGAGTTTCAAATCATAGAAAGTTAGAGTGTCAGTCCTCTTGTACTTAAGTCGGCATTGTGCCTTTTGAATTTAATTCCTATGAAATTTCTGTGCTTCATCGTCAATACGAACGTCCCAGGGATACAGTAAACCTGAAGTGAAGCATCTGAATCTAAAACTGGACTCACAGGTGAGGTTCAAATCATCGAAAGTTAGAGTGTCAATCCTCTTGTATTTAAGTCGGCATTGTGCCTTGCGCATTTAATTCCGATGCCATTTCTGTGCTTCATCGTCAATAAGAAGGTAAAAGGGATACAGTAAATCTGAAGTGAAGCATCGGAATCTAAAACTGATCTCACAGGAGAGATTCAAATCACAGAAAGTTAGAGTGTCAGTCCACTTGCACTTAAGTCGGCATTGTGCCTTTTGAATTTAATTCCGATGCAATATCTGTGTTGCCTCGTGAATAAGAAGGTCCAGGGGATACACTAAACCTGAAGTGGAGCATCGGAATCTAAAACTGGACTCACAGTAGAGGTTCAAATCATAGAAAGTTAGAGTTTCAGTCTTTTTGTACTTAAGTCAGTACTTTGCCTTTTGTATTAAATTCGGATGCTATTTCTGTGTTTCTTCGTCAATAAGAAGGTCCAAGGGATACAATAAACCTGATGTGAAGCATCGGAATCTAATACTGGACTGACAGGAGAGGTTCAAATCATAGAAAGTTAGAGTGTCTGTCCTCTTGTACTTAAGTCGGCATTGTGCCTTTTGAATTTAATTCCGATGTAATTTCTGTGTTTCATCGTCAATACGAAGGTCCATGGTATACAAAAACCTGAAGTGAGTCATCGGAATCTAAAACTGGACTCATAGGAGTGGTTTAAATTATAGAATGTTAGAGTGTCGTTCCTCTTGTACTTAAGTCGGCATTGTGCCTTTTGTGTTAAATTGGGATGCAATTTCTGTGTTTCATCGTCAATAAGAAAGTCCAAGGTATACGGTAAACCTGAAGTGAAGCATCGGAATCTAAAACTGGACTCACAGGAGAGGTTCAAATCATAGAAAGTTAGAGTGTCAGTCCTCTTGTACTTAAGTAGGCTTTGTGCCTTTTGTATTAATTTCAGATGCAATTTCTGTGTTTCATCGTCACAAAGAAAGTACAAGGTACACACTAAACCTGAAGTGAAGCACCGAAATCTATAACAGGACTCACAGGAGAGGTTCAAATCATAGAATGTGAGAGTGTCAGTCCTCTTGTACTTATGTCGGCATTGTGCCTTTTGTGATAAATTGGGATGCAATTTCTGTGTTTCATCGTCAATAAGAAGGTCCAAGGTATACAGTAAACCTGAAGTTAAGTATCGGAATCTAAAACTGGTCTCACAGGAGAGGTTCAAATCATAGAAAGTTAGAGTGTCAGTCCTCTTGTACTTATGTCGGCATTGTACCTTTTGTATTAAATTCGGATGCAAATTCTGTGATTCATTGTCAATAAGAAGGTCCAAGGGATACAGCAAACCTGAAGTGAAGCATCAGAATCTAAAACTGGACTCACAGGAGAGGTTCAAATCATAGAAAGTTAGAGTGTCAGTCCTCTAGTACTTAAGTCGGCATTGTGCCTTTTGTATTAAATTCGGATGCAATTTCTGTGTTTCATCGTCAGTAAGAAGGTCCAAGGGATACAGTAAACCTGAAGTTAATCATCGGAATCTAAAACTGAACTCACAGGAGAGGTTCAAATCATAGAAAGTTAGAGTGTCAGTCTTCTTGTACTTAAGTCGGCATTGTGCCCTTTGTATTAAATTCGGATGCAATTTCTGTGTTTCATCGTCAATAACATTGTCTAAGGTATACAGCAAACCTGAAGTGGAGCATCGGAATCTAAGACTGGTCTCACAGGAGAGGTTCAAATCATAGAAAGCTAGAGTGTCAGTCCTCTTGTACTTAAGTCTGCATTGTGCCTTTTGAATTTAATTCCGATGCAATTACTGTGTTGCCTCGTCAATACGACGGTCCAAGGGATACAGCAAACGTGAAGTGAAGCATCAGAATCTGAAACTGGACTCACAGGAGAGGTTCAAATCATAGAAAGTTACAGTGTCAGTCCTCTTGTACTTACGTCGACATTGTGCCTTCTGTTTTGAATTGGGATGCATTTTCTGTGTTTCATCATCAATAAGAAGGTGCAAGGTATTCAGTAAAACTGAAGTTAAGCATCGAAATCTAAAACCGGACTCACAGGAGAGGTTCAAATCATAGAAAGTTAGAGTGTCAGTCCTCTTGTACTTATGTCAGCATTGTGGCTTTTGTATTAAATTCGGATGCAATTTCTGTGTTTCATCGTCACTAAGAAAGTCCAAGGTATACACTAAACCTGAAGTGAAGCATCGGAATCAAAAACAGGACTCACAGGGGAGGTTCAAATCATAGAATGTGAGAGTGTCAGTCCTCTTGTACTTAAGTCGGCATTGTGCCTTTTGTGTTAAATTCGGATGCAATTTCTGTGTATCATCGTCATTAAGAAGGCCCAAGGGATACAGCAATTCTAAAGTGAAGCATCAGAATCTAACACTGGACTCACAGGAGAGGTTCAAATCATAGAAAGTTAGAGTGTCAGTCCTCTAGTACATTAGTCGGCATTGTGCCTTTTGTGTGTAATTGGGATGCAATTTCTGTGTTTCATCGTCAATAAGAAGGTCCAAGGTATACAGTAAACCTGAAGTGAAGCATTGGAATCTAAAATTGGACTCACAGGAGAGGATCAAATCATAAAAAGTTAGAGTGTCTGTCCTCTTGTACTTATGTCGGCATTGTGCCTTTTGTATTACATTCGGATGCAATTTCTGTGTATCATCGTCAATAAGAAGGCACAAGGGATACAGCAATTCTAAAGTGGAGCATCAGAATCTAAAACTGGACTCACAGGAGAGGTTCAAATCATAGAAAGTTAGAGTCTCAGTCCTCTTGTACTTAAGTCGACATTGTGCCATTTGTTTTAAATTGGGATGCATTTTCTGTGTTTCATCGTCAATACGAAGGTCCAAGCTATACAGTAAAACTGAAGTGAAGCATCGAAATCTAAAACGGGACTCACAGGAGAGGTTCAAATTATAGAAAATTAGAGTGTCAGTCCTCTTGTACTTAAGTCGTCATTGTGCCTTTTGTATTAAATTCGGATGCAATTTCTGTGTTTCATCGTCACTAAGAAAGTCCAAGGTATACACTAAACCTGAAGTGAAGCATCGGAATCAAAAACAGGACTAACAGGAGAGGTTCAAATCATAGAATGTGAGAGTGTCAGTCCTCTTGCACTTAAGTCGGCATTGTGCTTTTTGTGTTAAATTGGGATGCAATTTCTGTGTTTCATCGTCAATAAGAAGGTCCAAGGTATACAGTAAACCTGAAGTGAAGCATTGTAATCTAAAACTGGACACACAGGAGAGGTTCAAATCATAGAAAGTTAGAGTGTCAGTCCTCTTGTACTTATGTCGACATTGTGCATTTTGTATTAAATTCGGATGCAATTTCTGTGTATCATCGTCAATAAGAAGGCCCAAGGGATACAGCATTTCTGAAGTGAAGCATCAGAATCTAAAACTGGACTCACAGGAGAGGTTCAAATCAAAGAAAGTTAGAGTGTCAGTCCTCTAGTACTTAAGTCGACGTTGTGCCTTTTGTATTAAATTCGGATGCAATTTCTGAGTTTCATCGCCAATAAGAAGGTCCAACGGATACAGTAAACCTGAAGTGAAGCATCGGAGTCTAAAACTGGACTCACAGGAGAGGCTCAAATCATAGAAATTTAGAGTGTCAGTCCTCTTGTACTTAAGTCGGCATTGTGGCTTTTGTATTGAATTCGGATTCAATTTCTGTGTTTCAGCGTCAATAAGAAGGTCCAAGGGATTCAGTAAACCTGAAGTGAAGCATCGGTATGTAAAACTGGAGTCACAGGAGAGGTTCAAATCATAGATAGTTAGAGTGTCAGTCCTCTTGTACTTAAGTCGACATGGTGCCTTTTGTTTTAAATTGGGATGCAATTCCTGTGTTTCATCGTCAATAAGAAGGTGCAAGGTATACAGTAAAACTGAAGTGAAGCATCGAAATCTAAAACTGGTCTTACAGGAGAGGTTCAAATCATAGAAAGTGAGAGTGTCAGTCCTCTTGTACTTAGGTCGTCATTGTGGCTTTTGTATTAAATTCGGATGCAATTTCTGTGTTTCATCGTCACTAAGAAAGTCCAAGGTATACACTAAACCTGAAGTGAAGCATCGGAATCAAAAACAGGACTCACAGGAAAGGTTCAAATCATAGAATGTGAGAGTGTCAGTCCTCTTGTACTTAAGTCGGCATTGTGTCTTTGTGTTAAATTGGGATGCAATTTCTGTGTTTTATCGTCAATAAGAAGGTCCAAGATGTACAGTAAACCAGAAGTGAAGCATCGGAGTATAAAACTGGACTCACAGGAGAGGTTCAAATCATAGATATTTAGAGTGTCAGTCCTCTTGTACTTAAGTCGGCATTGTGCCTTTTGTATTAAATTCGGATTCAATTTCTGTGTTTCAGCGTCAATAAAAAGGTCCAAGGGATACAGTAAACCTGAAGTGAAGCATCGGTATCTAAAACTGAAGTCACAGGAGAGGTTCAAATCATAGAAAGTTAGAATGTCAGTCCACTTGCACTTAAGTCGATATTGTGCCTTTTGTTTTAAATTGGAATGCATTTTCTGTGTTTCATCGTCAATAAGAATTGCAAGGTATACAGTAAAACTGAAGTGAAGCATCGAAATCTAAAACTGGACTCACAGGAGAGGTACAAATCATAGAAAGTTAGAGTGTCAATCCTCTTGTACTTAAGTCGTCATTGTGGCTTTTGTATTAAATTCGGATGCATATTCTGTCTTTCATCGTCAATAAGAAAGTCCAAGGTATACACTAAACCTGAAGTGAAGCATCGGAATCAAAAACAGGACTCACAGGGGAGGTTCAAATCATAGAATGTGAGAGTGTCAGTCCTCTTGTACTTAAGTCGGCATTGTGCCTTTTGTGCTAAATTGGGATGCAATTTCTGTGTTTCATCGTCAATAATAAGGTCCAAGATATACAGTAAACCTGAAGTGAAGCATTGGAATCTAAAACTGGACTCACAGGAGAGGTACAAATCATAGAAAGTTAGAGTGTCAGTCCTCTTGTACTTGAGTCGGCATTGTGCCTTTTGTATTAAATTCGGATGCAATTTCTGTGTATCATCGTCATTAAGAAGGCCCAAGGAATACAGCAATTCTAAAGTGAAGCATCAGAATCTAACACTGGACTCACAGGAGAGGTTCAAATCATAGAAAGTTAGAGTGTCAGTCCTCTAGTACATTAGTCGGCATTGTGCCCTTTGTGTGTAATTGGGATGCAATTTCTGTGTTTCATCGTCAATAAGAAGGTCCAAGGTATACAGTAAACCTGAAGTGAAGCATTGGAATCTAAAACTGGACTCACAGGAGAGGATCAAATCATAAAAAGTTAGAGTGTCTGTCCTCTTGTACTTATGTCGGCATTGTGCCTTTTGTATTA
Organism: Schistocerca americana; assembly: GCF_021461395.2. NCBI lineage: Eukaryota > Metazoa > Arthropoda > Insecta > Orthoptera > Acrididae > Schistocerca > Schistocerca americana. Next base: position 49,110,495 of record NC_060119.1, on the reverse strand, counting down.
CATTCGGATGCAATTTCTGTGTATCATCGTCAATAAGAAGGCCCAAGGGATACAGCAATTCTAAAGTGGAGCATCAGAATCTAAAACTGGACTCACAGGAGAGGTTCAAATCATAGAAAGTTAGAGTCTCAGTCCTCTTGTACTTAAGTCGACATTGTGCCATTTGTTTTAAATTGGGATGCATTTTCTGTGTTTCATCGTCAATAAGAAAGTCCAAGGTATACAGTAAAACTGAAGTGAAGCATCGAAATCTAAAACGGGACTCACAGGAGAGGTTCAAATCATAGAAAGTTAGAGTGTCAGTCCTCTTGTACTTAAGTCGTCATTGTGGTTTTGTATTAAATTCGGATGCAATTTCTGTGTTTCATCGTCACTAAGAAAGTCCAAGGTATACACTAAACCTGAAGTGAAGCATCGGAATCAAAAACAGGACTCACAGGAGAGTTTCAAATCATAGAATGTGAGAGTGTCAGTCCTCTTGCACTTAAGTCGGCATTGTGCCTTTTGTGTTAATTTGGGATGCAATTTCTGTGTTTCATCGTCAATAAGAAGGTCCAAGGTATACAGTAAACCTGAAGTGAAGCATTGTAATCTAAAACTGGACTCACAGGAGAGGTTCAAATCATAGAAAGTTAGAGTGTCAGTCCTCTTGTACTTATGTCGACATTGTGCATTTTGTATTTAATTCGGATGCAATTTCTGTGTATCATCGTCAATAAGAAGGCCCAAGGGATACAGCAATTGTGAAGTGAAGAATCAGAATCTAAAACTGGACTCACAGGAGAGGTTCAAATCAAAGAAATTTAGAGTGTCAGTCCTCTAGTACTTAAGTCGGCATTGTGCCTTTTGTATTAAATTCGGATGCAATTTCTGAGTTTCATCGCCAATAAGAAGGTCCAAGGGATACAGTAAACCTGAAGTGAAGCATCGGAGTCTAAAACTGGACTCACAGGAGAGGCTCAAATCATAGAAATTTAGAGTGTCAGTGCTCTTGTACTTAAGTCGGCAATGTGGCTTTTGTATTAAATTCGGATTCAATTTCTGTGTTCCAGCATCAATAAGAAGGTCCAAGGGATTCAGTAAACCTGAAGTGAAGCATCGGTATCTAAAACTGGAGTCACAGGAGAGGTTCAAATCATAGATAGTTAGAGGGTAAGTCCTCTTGTACTTAAGTCGACATGGTGCCTTTTGTTTTAAATTGGGATGCAATTTCTGTGTTTCATCGTCAATAAGAAGGTGCAAGGTATACACTAAACCTGAAGTGAAGCATCGGAATCAAGAACAGGACTCACAGGAAAGGTTCAAATCATAGAATGTGAGAGTGTCAGTCCTCTTGTACTTAAGTCGGCATTGTGCCTTTGTGTTAAATTGGGATGCAATTTCTGTGTTTTATCGTCAATAAGAAGGTCCAAGATGTACAGTAAACCTGAAGTGAAGCATCGGAGTATAAAACTGGACTCACAGGAGAGGTTCAAATCATAAAAATTTAGAGTGTCAGTCCTCTTGTACTTAAGTCTGCATTGTGCCTTTTGTATTAAATTCGGATTCAATTTCTGTGTTTCAGCGTCAATAAAAAGGTCCAAGGGATACAGTAAACCTGAAGTAAAGCATCGGTATCTAAAACTGAAGTCACAGGAGAGGTTCAAATCATAGAAAGTTAGAATGTCAGTCCTCTTGCACTTAAGTCGATATTGTGCCTTTTGTTTTAAATTGGAATGCATTTTCTGTGTTTCATCGTCAATAAGAAGGCCCAAGGGATACAGCAATTCTAAAGTGAAGCATCAGAATCTAAAACTGGACTCACAGGAGAGGTTCAAATCACAGAAAGTTAGAGTGTCAGTCCTCTAGTACATAAGTCGGCATTGTGCCTTTTGTGTTAAATTGGGATGCAATTTCTGTGTTTCATCGTCAATAAGAAGGTCCAAGGTATACAGTAAACCTGAAGTGAAGCATTGGAATCTAAAACTGGACCCACGGGAGTGGTTCAAATCATAGAAAGTTAGAGTGTCAGTCCTCTTGCTCTTAAGTCGGCATTGTGCCTTTTGTATTAAATTCGGATGCAATTTCTGTGTATCATCGTCAGTAAGAAGGCCCAAGGGATACAGCAATTCTAAAGTGATGCATCAGAATCTAAAACTGGACTTACAGGGGAGGTTCAAATCATAGAAAGTTAGAGTGTCGGGCCTCTAGTACGTAAGTCGGCACTGTGCCTTTTGTGTTAAATTCGGATGCATATTCTGTCTTTCATCGTCAATAAGAAAGTCCAAGGGATACAGTAAAACTGGAGAGAGGTATCGGAATCTAAAACTGGACTCACAGGGGAGGTTCAAATCATAGAAAGTTAGAGTATCAGGCCTCTAGTACGTAAGTCGGCACTGTGCCTTTTGTGTTAAATTCGGATGCATATTCTGTCTTTCATCGTCAATAAGAAAGTCCAAGGGATACAGTAAAACTGGAGAGAGGTATCGGAATCTAAAACTGGACTCACAGGGGCGGTTCAAATCATAGAAAGTTAGAGTGTCAGTCCTCTTGTACTTAAGTCGACATTGTGCCTTTTGTTTTAAATTGGGATGCAATTTCTGTGTTTCATCGTCAATAAGAAGGTGCAAGGTATACAGTAAAACTGAAGTGAAGCATCGAAATCTAAAATTGGTCTCACAGGAGAGGCTCAAATCATAGAAAGTGAGAGTGTCAGTCCTCTTGTACTTAAGTCGTCATTGTGGCTTTTGTATTAAATTCGGATGCAATTTCTGTGTTTCATCGTCACTAAGAAAGTCCAAGGTATACACTAAACCTGAAGTGAAGCATCGGAATCAAAAACAGGACTCACAGGAAAGGTTCAAATCATAGAATGTGAGAGTGTCAGTCCTCCTGTACTTAAGTCGGCATTGTGCCTTTTGTGTTAAATTGGGATGCAATTTCTGTGTTTCATAGTCAATAAGAATGTCCAAGGTATACAGAAAACCTGAAGTGAAGCATTGAAATCTAAAACTAGACTCACAGGAGAGGTTCAAATCATAGAAAGTTAGAGTGTCAGTCCTCTTGTACTTATGTCGGCATTGTGCCTTTTGTATTACACTGGATGCAATTTCTGTGTATCATCGTAAATAAGAAGGCCCAAGCGATACAGCAATTCTGAAGTGAAGCATCAGAAATTAAATCTGGACTCACAGGAGAGGTTCAAATCATAGAAAGTTAGAGTGTCAGTCCTCTTGTACTTAAGTCGACATTGTGCAATTTGTTTTAAATTGGGATGCATTTTCTGTGTTTCATCGTCAATAACAAGGTGCAAGGTATAAAGTAAAACTGAAGTGAATCATCGAAATCTAATACTGGACTCACAGGAGAGGTGCAAATCATAGAAAGTTAGAGTGTCAGTCCTCTTGTACTTAAGTCGTCGTTGTGGATTTTGTATTAAATTCGGATGCAATTTCTGTGTTTCATCGTCACTAAGAAAGTCCAAGGTATACACTAAATCTGAAGTGAAGCATCGGAATCAAAAAAAAGGACTCACAGGAGAGGTTCAAATCATAGAATGTGAGAGTGGTAGTCCTCTTGTACTTAAGTCGGCATTGTGCCTTTTGTGTTAAATTGGGATGCAATTTCTGTGCTTCATCGTCAATAAGAAGGTCCAAGGTATACAGTAAACCTGAAGTGAAGCATTGGAATCTAACACTGGACTCACAGGAGAGGTTCAAATCATAGAGAGTTAGAGTGTCAGTCCTCGTGTACTTATGTCGGCATTGTGCCTTTTGTATTAAATTCGGATGCAATTTCTGTGTATCATCGTCAATAAGAAGGCGTAAGGGATACAGCAATTCTAAAGTGAAGCATCAGAATCTAAAACTGGACTCACAGGAGAGGTTCTATTCATAGAAAGTTAGAGTGTCAGTCCTCTAGTACATAAGTCGGCATTGTGCCTTTTGTGTTAAGTTGTAATGCAATTTCTGTGTTTCATCGTCAATAAGAAGGTCCAAGGTATACAGTAAACCTGAAGTGAAGCATTGGAATCTAAAACTGGACCCACGGGAGTGGTTCAAATCATAGAAAGTTAGAGTGTCAGTCCTCTTGTTCTTAAGTCGGCATTGTGCCTTTTGTATTAAATTCGGATGCAATTTCTGTGTATCATCGTCAATAAGAAGGCCCAAGGGATACAGCAATTCTAAAGTGAAGCATCAGAATCTAAAACTGGACTCACAGGGGAGGTTCAAATCATAGAAAGTTAGAGTGTCGGGCCTCTAGTACGTAAGTCGGCACTGTGCCTTTTGTGTTAAATTCGGATGCATATTCTGTCTTTCATCGTCAATAAGAAAGTCCAAGGGATACAGTAAAACTGGAGAGAGGTATCGGAATCTAAAGCTGGACTCACAGGGGAGGTTCAAATCATAGAAAGTTAGAGTGTCAGTCCTCTTGTACTTAAGTCGACATTGTGCCTTTTGTTTTAAATTGGGATGCAATTTCTGTGTTTCATCGTCAATAAGAAGGTGCAAGGTATACAGTAAAACTGAAGTGAAGCATCGGAATCAAAAACAGGACTCACAGGAAAGGTTCAAATCATAGAATGTGAGAGTGTCAGTCCTCCTGTACTTATGTCGGCATTGTGCCTTTTGTGCTAAATTGGATTGCAATTTCTGTGTTTCATCGTCAATAATAAGGTCCAAGATATACAGTAAACCTGAAGTGAAGCATTGGAATCTAAAACTGGACTCACAGGAGAGGTACAAATCATAGAAAGTTAGAGTGTCAGTCCTCTTGTACTTGAGTCGGCATTGTGCCTTTTGTATTAAATTCGGATGCAATTTCTGTGTATCATCGTCATTAAGAAGGCCCAAGGAATACAGCAATTCTAAAGTGAAGCATCAGAATCTAACACTGGACTCACAGGAGAGGTTCAAATCATAGAAAGTTAGAGTGTCAGTCCTCTAGTACATTAGTCGTCATTGTGCCCTTTGTGTGTAATTGGGATGCAATTTCTGTGTTTCATCGTCAATAAGAAGGTCCAAGGTATACAGTAAACCTGAAGTGAAGCATTGGAATCTAAAACTGGACTCACAGGAGAGGATCAAATCATAAAAAGTTAGAGTGTCTGTCCTCTTGTACTTATGTCGGCATTGTGCCTTTTGTATTACATTCGGATGCAATTTCTGTGTATCATCGTCAATAAGAAGGCCCAAGGGATACAGCAATTCTAAAGTGGAGCATCAGAATCTAAAACTGGACTCACAGGAGAGGTTCAAATCATAGAAAGTTAGAGTCTCAGTCCTCTTGTACTTAAGTCGACATTGTGCCATTTGTTTTAAATTGGGATGCATTTTCTGTGTTTCATCGTCAATAAGAAAGTCCAAGGTATACAGTAAAACTGAAGTGAAGCATCGAAATCTAAAACGGGACTCACAGGAGAGGTTCAAATCATAGAAAGTTAGAGTGTCAGTCCTCTTGTACTTAAGTCGTCATTGTGGTTTTGTATTAAATTCGGATGCAATTTCTGTGTTTCATCGTCACTAAGAAAGTCCAAGGTATACACTAAACCTGAAGTGAAGCATCGGAATCAAAAACAGGACTCACAGGAGAGTTTCAAATCATAGAATGTGAGAGTGTCAGTCCTCTTGCACATAAGTCGGCATTGTGCCTTTTGTGTTAATTTGGGATGCAATTTCTGTGTTTCATCGTCAATAAGAAGGTCCAAGGTATACAGTAAACCTGAAGTGAAGCATTGTAATCTAAAACTGGACTCACAGGAGAGGTTCAAATCATAGAAAGTTAGAGTGTCAGTCCTCTTGTACTTATGTCGACATTGTGCATTTTGTATTTAATTCGGATGCAATTTCTGTGTATCATCGTCAATAAGAAGGCCCAAGGGATACAGCAATTGTGAAGTGAAGCATCAGAATCTAAAACTGGACTCACAGGAGAGGTTCAAATCAAAGAAATTTAGAGTGTCAGTCCTCTAGTACTTAAGTCGGCATTGTGCCTTTTGTATTAAATTCGGATGCAATTTCTGAGTTTCATCGCCAATAAGAAGGTCCAAGGGATACAGTAAACCTGAAGTGAAGCATCGGAGTCTAAAACTGGACTCACAGGAGAGGCTCAAATCATAGAAATTTAGAGTGTCAGTGCTCTTGTACTTAAGTCGGCAATGTGGCTTTTGTATTAAATTCGGATTCAATTTCTGTGTTCCAGCATCAATAAGAAGGTCCAAGGGATTCAGTAAACCTGAAGTGAAGCATCGGTATCTAAAACTGGAGTCACAGGAGAGGTTCAAATCATAGATAGTTAGAGGGTAAGTCCTCTTGTACTTAAGTCGACATGGTGCCTTTTGTTTTAAATTGGGATGCAATTTCTGTGTTTCATCGTCAATAAGAAGGTGCAAGGTATACACTAAACCTGAAGTGAAGCATCGGAATCAAGAACAGGACTCACAGGAAAGGTTCAAATCATAGAATGTGAGAGTGTCAGTCCTCTTGTACTTAAGTCGGCATTGTGCCTTTGTGTTAAATTGGGATGCAATTTCTGTGTTTTATCGTCAATAAGAAGGTCCAAGATGTACAGTAAACCTGAAGTGAAGCATCGGAGTATAAAACTGGACTCACAGGAGAGGTTCAAATCATAAAAATTTAGAGTGTCAGTCCTCTTGTACTTAAGTCTGCATTGTGCCTTTTGTATTAAATTCGGATTCAATTTCTGTGTTTCAGCGTCAATAAAAAGGTCCAAGGGATACAGTAAACCTGAAGTAAAGCATCGGTATCTAAAACTGAAGTCACAGGAGAGGTTCAAATCATAGAAAGTTAGAATGTCAGTCCTCTTGCACTTAAGTCGATATTGTGCCTTTTGTTTTAAATTGGAATGCATTTTCTGTGTTTCATCGTCAATAAGAAGGCCCAAGGGATACAGCAATTCTAAAGTGAAGCATCAGAATCTAAAACTAGACTCACAGGAGAGGTTCAAATCATAGAAAGTTAGAGTGTCAGTCCTCTAGTACATAAGTCGGCATTGTGCCTTTTGTGTTAAATTGGGATGCAATTTCTGTGTTTCATCGTCAATAAGAAGGTCCAAGGTATACAGTAAACCTGAAGTGAAGCATTGGAATCTAAAACTGGACCCACGGGAGTGGTTCAAATCATAGAAAGTTAGAGAGTCAGTCCTCTTGTTCTTAAGTCGGCATTGTGCCTTTTGTATTCAATTCGGATGCAATTTCTGTGTATCATCGTCAATAAGAAGGCCCAAGGGATACAGCAATTCTAAAGTGATGCATCAGAATCTAAAACTGGACTTACAGGGGAGGTTCAAATCATAGAAAGTTAGAGTGTCGGGCCTCTAGTACGTAAGTCGGCACTGTGCCTTTTGTGTTAAATTCGGATGCATATTCTGTCTTTCATCGTCAATAAGAAAGTCCAAGGGATACAGTAAAACTGGAGAGAGGTATCGGAATCTAAAACTGGACTCACAGGGGAGGTTCAAATCATAGAAAGTTAGAGTGTCAGGCCTCTAGTACGTAAGTCGGCACTGTGCCTTTTGTGTTAAATTCGGATGCATATTCTGTCTTTCATCGTCAATAAGAAAGTCCAAGGGATACAGTAAAACTGGAGAGAGGTATCGGAATCTAAAACTGGACTCACAGGGGCGGTTCAAATCATAGAAAGTTAGAGTGTCAGTCCTCTTGTACTTAAGTCGACATTGTGCCTTTTGTTTTAAATTGGGATGCAATTTCTGTGTTTCATCGTCAATAAGAAGGTGCAAGGTATACAGTAAAACTGAAGTGAAGCATCGAAATCTAAAATTGGTCTCACAGGAGAGGTTCAAATCATAGAAAGTGAGAGTGTCAGTCCTCTTGTACTTAAGTCGTCATTGTGGCTTTTGTATTAAATTCGGATGCAATTTCTGTGTTTCATCGTCACTAAGAAAGTCCAAGGTATACACTAAACCTGAAGTGAAGCATCGGAATCAAAAACAGGACTCACAGGAAAGGTTCAAATCATAGAATGTGAGAGTGTCAGTCCTCCTGTACTTAAGTCGGCATTGTGCCTTTTGTGTTAAATTGGGATGCAATTTCTGTGTTTCATAGTCAATAAGAATGTCCAAGGTATACAGAAAACCTGAAGTGAAGCATTGAAATCTAAAACTGGACTCACAGGAGAGGTTCAAATCATAGAAAGTTAGAGTGTCAGTCCTCTTGTACTTATGTCGGCATTGTGCCTTTTGTATTACACTGGATGCAATTTCTGTGTATCATCGTAAATAAGAAGGCCCAAGCGATACAGCAATTCTGAAGTGAAGCATCAGAAATTAAATCTGGACTCACAGGAGAGGTTCAAATCATAGAAAGTTAGAGTGTCAGTCCTCTTGTACTTAAGTCGACATTGTGCAATTTGTTTTAAATTGGGATGCATTTTCTGTGTTTCATCGTCAATAACAAGGTGCAAGGTATAAAGTAAAACTGAAGTGAAGCATCGAAATCTAATACTGGACTCACAGGAGAGGTGCAAATCATAGAAAGTTAGAGTGTCAGTCCTCTTGTACTTAAGTCGTCGTTGTGGATTTTGTATTAAATTCGGATGCAATTTCTGTGTTTCATCGTCACTAAGAAAGTCCAAGGTATACACTAAATCTGAAGTGAAGCATCGGAATCAAAAAAAGGACTCACAGGAGAGGTTCAAATCATAGAATGTGAGAGTGGTAGTCCTCTTGTACTTAAGTCGGCATTGTGCCTTTTGTGTTAAATTGGGATGCAATTTCTGTGTTTCATCGTCAATAAGAAGGTCCAAGGTATACAGTAAACCTGAAGTGAAGCATTGGAATCTAACACTGGACTCACAGGAGAGGTTCAAATCATAGAGAGTTAGAGTGTCAGTCCTCGTGTACTTATGTCGGCATTGTGCCTTTTGTATTAAATTCGGATGCAATTTCTGTGTATCATCGTCAATAAGAAGGCCTAAGGGATACAGCAATTCTAAAGTGAAGCATCAGAATCTAAAACTGGACTCACAGGAGAGGTTCTATTCATAGAAAGTTAGAGTGTCAGTCCTCTAGTACATAAGTCGGCATTGTGCCTTTTGTGTTAAATTGGGATGCAATTTCTGTGTTTCATCGTCAATAAGAAGGTCCAAGGTATACAGTAAACCTGAAGTGAAGCATTGGAATCTAAAACTGGACCCACGGGAGTGGTTCAAATCATAGAAAGTTAGAGTGTCAGTCCTCTTGTTCTTAAGTCGGCATTGTGCCTTTTGTATTAAATTCGGATGCAATTTCTGTGTATCATCGTCAATAAGAAGGCCCAAGGGATACAGCAATTCTAAAGTGAAGCATCAGAATCTAAAACTGGACTCACAGGGGAGGTTCAAATCATAGAAAGTTAGAGTGTCGGGCCTCTTGTACGTAAGTCGGCACTGTGCCTTTTGTGTTAAATTCGGATGCATATTCTGTCTTTCATCGTCAATAAGAAAGTCCAAGGGATACAGTAAAACTGGAGAGAGGTATCGGAATCTAAAGCTGGACTCACAGGGGAGGTTCAAATCATAGAAAGTTAGAGTGTCAGTCCTCTTGTACTTAAGTCGACATAGTGCCTTTTGTTTTAAATTGGGATGCAATTTCTGTGTTTCATCGTCAATAAGAAGGTGCAAGGTATACAGTAAAACTGAAGTGAAGCATCGAAATATAAAATTGGTCTCACAGGAGAGGTTCAAATCATAGAAAGTGAGAGTGTCAGTCCTCTTGTACTTAAGTCGTCATTGTGGCTTTTGTATTAAATTCGGATGCAATTTCTGTGTTTCATCGTCACTAAGAAAGTCCAAGGTATACACTAAACCTGAAGTGAAGCATCGGAATCAAAAACAGGACTCACAGGAAAGGTTCAAATCATAGAATGTGAGAGTGTCAGTCCTCCTGTACTTAAGTCGGCATTGTGAGTTTTGTGTTAAATTGGGATGCAATTTCTGTGTTTCATAGTCAATAAGAATGTCCAAGGTATACAGAAAACCTGAAGTGAAGCATTGAAATCAAAAACTGGACTCACAGGAGAGGTTCAAATCATAGAAAGTTAGAGTGTCAGTCCTCTTGTACTTATGTCGGCATTGTGCCTTTTGTATTACACTGGATGCAATTTCTGTGTATCATCGTAAATAAGAAGGCCCAAGCGATACAGCAATTCTGAAGTGAAGCATCAGGAATTAAATCTGGACTCACAGGAGAGGTTCAAATCATAGAAAGTTAGAGTGTCAGTCCTCTTGTACTTAAGTCGACATTGTGCAATTTGTTGTAAATTGGGATGCATTTTCTGTGTTTCATCGTCAATAACAAGGTGCAAGTTATAAAGTAAAACTGAAGTGAAGCATCGAAATCTAATACTGGACTCACAGGAGAGGTGCAAATCATAGAAAGTTAGAGTGTCAGTCCTCTTGTACTTAAGTCGGCATTGTGCCTTTTGTAATGAATTCGGATTCAATTTCTGTGTTTCAGCGTCAATAAGAAGGTCCAAGGGATACAGTATACCTGAAGTGAAGCACCGGTATCTAAAACTGGAGTCACAGGAGAGGTTCAAATCATAGAAAGTTAGAGCATCTGTCCTCTTGTACTTAAGTCGACATTGTGCCTTTTGTTTTAAATTGGGATGCATTTTCTGGGTTTCATCGTCAATAAGAAGGTGCAAGATATACAGTAAAACTGAAATGAAGCATCGAAATCTAAAACTGGACTCACAGGAGAGGTTCAAATCATAGAAAGTTAGAGTGTCAGTCGTCTTGTACTTATGTCGGCATTGTGCCTTTTCTATTAAATTCGGATGCTATTTCTGTGGATCATCGTCAAATAGAAGGCCCAAGGGATACAGCAATTCTGAAGTGAAGCATCAGAATCTATAACTGGAGTCACAGGAGAGGTACAAATCATAGAAAGTTAGAGTGTCAGTCCTCTAGTACTTATGTCGGCATTGTGCCTTTTGTATTAAATTCAGATGCAATTTCTGTGTTTCGTCGCCAATAAGAAGGTCCAAGGGATACAGTAAACCTGAAGTGAAGCATCGGAGTCTAAAACTGGACTCACAGGAGAGGTTCAAATCACTGAAATTTAGAGTGTCAGTCCTCTTGTACTTTTGTCGGCATTGTGCCTTTTGTATTAAATTCGGATGCAATTTCTGTGTATCATCGTCAATTAGAAGGCGCAAGGGATACAGCAATTCTGAAGTAAAGCATCAGAATCTAAAACTGGACTCAAAGGAGAGGTTCAAATCATAGAAAGTTAGAGTGCAGTCCTCTAGTACTTAAGTCGGCATTGTGCCTTTTGTGTTAAATTGGGATGCAATTTCTGTGGTTCATCGTCAATAAGAAGGTGCAATGTATACAGTAAAACTGAAGAGAAGCATCGAAATCTAGAACTGGACTCACAGGAGAGGTTCAAATCATAGAAAGTGAGAGTGTCAGTCCTCTTGTACTTAAGTCATCATTGTGGCTATTGTATTAAATTCGGATTCAATTTCTGTGTTTCATCGTCTATAAGAAGGTCCAAGGGATACAGTAAACCTGAAGTGAAGCATCGGAATCTAAAACTGGAGTCACAGGAGAGGTTCAAATCATAGAAAGTTAGAGTGTCAAGCCTCTTGTACTTAAGTCGACATTGTGCCTTTTGTTTTAAATTGGGATGCATTTTCTGTGTTTCATCGTCAATAAGAAGGTGCAAGGTATACAGTAAAACTGAAGTGAAGCATCGAAATCTAAAACTGGACTCACAGGCGAGGTTCAAATCATGGAAAGTGAGAGTGTCTGCCCTCTTGTACTTATGTCGACATTGTGGCTTTTGTATTAAATTCGGATGCAATTTCTGTGTTTCATCGTCACTAAGAAAGTCCAAGGTATACACTAAACTTGAAGTGAAGCATCGGAATCAAAAACAGGAATCACAGAAGAGGTTCAAATCATAGAATGTGAGAGTGTCAGTCCTCTTGTACTTAAGTCGGCATTGTGCCTTTTGTATTAAATTCGGATGCAATTTCTGTATTTCATCATCAATAAGAAGGTCCAAGGTATACAGTAAACCTGAAGTGAAGCATCGGAATCCAAAACTGGACTCACAGAAGAGGTTCAAATCATAGAAAGTTAGAGTGTCAGTCCTATTGTACTTAAGTCGGCATTGTGCATTTTGTATTTAATTCCGATGCAATTTCTGTGTTTCATCGTCATGAAGAAGATCCAAGGCATACAGTAAATCTGAAGTGAAGCATCGGAATCTAAAACTGGACACATAGGAGTGGTTCAAATTATAGAATGTTAGAGTGTCGTTCCTCTTGTACTTAAGTCGGCATTGTGCCTTTTTTATTAAATTCGGATGCAATTTCTGTGTTTCATCGTCAATAAGAAGGTCCAAGGTATACAGTAAACCTGAAGTGAAGCATTGGAATCCGAAACTGGACTCACAGAAGAGGTTCAAATCATAGAAAGTTAGAGTGTCAGTCCTCTTGTACTAAAGTCGGCATTGTGCCTTTTGTATTTAATTTCGACGCAATTTCTGTGCTCCATCGTCAACAAGAAGGTCCAAGGTATACAGTAAACTTGAAGTGAAGCATCGGAATCTAAAACTGGACTCACAAGAGAGGTTCAAATCATAGAAAGTTATAGTGTCAGTCCTCTTGTACTTATGTCGGCATTGTGACATTTGAATTTAATTCCGATGCATTTTCTGTGCTTCATCGTCAATAAGAGGGTCCAAGGTATACAGTAAACCTGAAGTGAAGTATCGGAATCTAAAACTGGACTCACAGGAGAGGTTGAAATCATAGAAAGTTCGAGTATCCGTCCTCTTGTACCTAAGTCGGCATTGTGCCTTTTGTATTTTATCCCTATGCAATTACTGTGCTTCATCGTCAAAAAGGTGGTCCAAGGGATACAGTAAACCTGAAGTGAAGCATCGGAATCTAAAACTGAACTCACAGGTGTGGTTCAAATCATAGAAAGTTAGAGTGTCAGTCCTCTTGTACTTGAGTCGGCATTGCGCCCATTGTATTAAATTCGGATGCAATTTCTGTGTTTCATCGTCAATAAGAAGGTCCTAGGGATACAGTAAACCTGAAGTGAAGCACCGGACTCTAAAACTGGACTCACAGGAGAGCTTCTAATCATAGAACGTTAGAGTGTTAGTCCTCTTGTACTTTAGTCGGCATTGTGCCTTTTTTATTAAATTCGAATCCAATCTCTGTGCTTCATCATCAGTTAGAAGGTCCAAGGTATACAGTAAACCTGGAGTGGAGCATCGGAATCTAAGACTGGACTCACAGGAGAGGTTCTAATCATAGAAAGCTAGAGTGTCCGTCCTCTTGTACTTAATATCGGCATTGTGGCTTTTATATTAAATTCGGATGCAATTGCTATGTTTCATCGTCTATAAGAAGGTCCAAGGTATACAGTAAACCAGAGGTGAAGCATCGGAATCTAAAACTGGACTCACAGAATTGTTTCAAATCATAGAAAGTTAGAGTGTCAGTCCTCTTGTACTTAAGTCGGCATTGTGCCTTTTGTATTAAATTCGGATGCAATTTCTGTGTTTCATCGTCAATAACAAGGTCCAAGGTATAGAGTAATCCTGAAGTGAAGCATCGTAATCCAAAAATGGACTCACAGAAGAGGTTCAAATCATAGAAAGTGAGAGTGTCAGTCCTCTTGTACTTAAGTCAGCATTGTGCCTTTTGTATTAAATTCGAATCCAATTTCTGTGTTTCATCATCAATAAGAAGGTCCAAGGTATGCAGTAAACCTGAAGTGAAGCATCGGAATCCAAAACTGGACTCACAAGAGAGGTTCAAATCATAGAAAGGTTCAGTGTCAGTCCTCTTGTACTTAAGTCGGCATTGTGACTTTTGAATTTAATTCCGATGCATTTTCTGTGCTTCATCGTCAATAAGAAGGTCCAAGGTATACAGTAACCTGAAGTGAAGTATCGGAATCTAAAACTGGACTCACAGGAGAGGTTCAAATCATAGAAAGTTAGAGTGTCAGTCCTCTTGTACTTAAGTCGGCATGGTGCCTTTTGAATTTAATTCCGATGCAATTTCTGTGCTTCATCGTCAATAAGAAGGTAAAAGGGATACAGTAAATCTGAAGTAAAGCATCGGAATCTAAAACTGGTCTTACAGGAGAGGTTCAAATCATAGAAAGATAGAGGGTCAGTCATCTTGCACTTAAGTCGGCATTGTGCCTTTTGAATTTAATTCCGATGCAATTTCTGTGTTTCATCGTCTATAAGAAGGTCCAATGTACACAGTAAACCTGATATGAAGCATCGGTATCTAAAACTGGACTCATAGGAGTGGTTCAAATTATTGAATGTTAGAGTGTCGTCCCTCTTGTACTGAAGTCGGCATTGTGCCTTTTGTGTTAAATTCGGATGCAATTTCAGTGTTTCATCGTCAATAAGAAGGTCCAAGGTATACAGTAAACCTGAAGTGAAGCATCGGAATCCAAAACTGGACTCACAGAAGAGGTTCAAATCATAGAAAGTTAGAGTGTCAGTCCTCTTGTACTTAAGTCGGCATTGTGCCTTTTGTATTTAATTCCGACGCAATTTCTGTGCTTCATCGTCAACAAGAAGGTCCAAGGTATACAGTAAACCTGAAGTAAAGCATCGGAATCCAAAACTGGACTCACAGGAGAGGTTCAAATCATAGAAAGTTAGAGTGTCAGTCCTCTTGTACCTAAGTCAGCATTGTGCCTTTTGCATTAAATTCCGATGCATTTTCTGTGCTTCACCGTCAATAAGAAGGTCCAAGGTATTCAGTAAACCTGAAGTGAAGTATCGGAATCTAAAACTGGACTCACAGGAGAGGTTCAAATCATAGAAAGTTAGAGTGTCAGTCCTCCTGTACTTAAGTCGGCCATGTGCCTTTTGAATTTAATTCCGATGCAATTTCTTTGTTTCATCGTCAATAAGAAGGTCCAAGGTATACAGTAAACCTGAAGTGAAGAATCGGGATCTAAAACTGGACTCACAGGATAGGTTCAAATCATATAAAGTTAGAGTGTCAGTCCTCTTGTACTTAAGACGGCATTGTGCCTTTTGTATTACATTCCGATGCATTTTCTGTGCTTCATCGTCAATACGAAGGTCCATGGTATACAGTAAACCTGAAGTAGAGCATCGGAATCTAAAACTGGACTCACAGGAGAGGTTCAAATCGTAGAAACTTAGAGGGTCCTTCCTCTTGTACATAAGTCGGCATTGTGCCTTTTCAATTTAATTCCGATGCAATTTATGTGTTCCATCGTCAATACGAAGGTCCAAGGGATACTGTAAACCTGAAGTGAAGCATCGGAATCTAAAACTGGACTCACAGGAGAGTTTCAAATCATAGAAAGTTAGAGTGTCAGTCCTCTTGTACTTAAGTCGGCATTGTGCCTTTTGAATTTAATTCCGATGCAATTTTTGTGCTTCATCGTCAATAAGAAGGTAAAAAGGATACAGTAAATCTGAAGTAAAGGATCGGAATCTAAAACTGGTCTCACAGGAGAGGTTCATTTCATAGAAAGATAGAGGGTCAGTCCTCCTGCACTTAAGTCGGCATTGTGCCTTTTGAATTTAATTCCGATGTAATTTCTGTGTTTCATCGTCTATAAGAAGGTCCAATGTATACAGTAAACCTGAAATGAAGCATCGGAATCTAAAACTGGACTCATAGGAGTGGTTCAAATTGTAGAAAGTTAGAGTGTCGTTCCTCTTGTACTTAAGTCGGCATTGTGCCTTTTGTATTAAATTCGGATGCAATTTCTGTGCTTCATCGTCAATAAGAAGGTCCAAGGTATACAGTAAACCTGAAGTGAAGCATTGGAATCCGAAACTGGACTCACAGAAGCGGTTCAAATCATAGAAAGTTAGAGTGTCAGTCCTCTTGTACTAAAGTCGGCATTGTGCCTTTTGTATTTAATTTCGGCGCTATTTCTGTGCTTCATCGTCAACAAGAAGGTCCAAGGTATACAGTAAACCTGAAGGAAAGCATCGGAAACTAAAACTGGACTCACATGAGAGTTTCAAATCAGAAAGTTAGAGTGTCAGTCCTCTTGTACCTAAGTCAGCATTGTGCCCTTTGCATTAAATTCCGATGCAATCTCTGTGTTTCATCGTCAATAAGAAGGTCCAAGGTATACAGTAAACTTGAAGTGAAGCATCGGAATCTAAAACTGGACTCACAATAGAGGTTCAAATCATAGAAAGTTTCAGTGTCAGTCCTCTTGTACTTAAGTCGGCATTGTGACTTTTGAATTTAATTCCGATGCATTTTCTGTGCTTCATCGTCAATAAGAAGGTCCAAGGTATACAGTAACCTGAAGTGAAGTATCGGAATCTAAAACTGGACTCACAGGAGAGGTTCAAATCATAGAAAGTTAGAGTGCCAGTCCTCTTGTACTTAAGTCTGCATGGTGCCTTTTGAATTTAATTCCGATGCAATTTCTGTGCTTCATCGTCAATAAGAAAGGAAAAGGGATACAGTAAATCTGAAGTAAAGCATCGGAATCTAAAACTGGTCTCACAGGAGAGGTTCAAATCATAGAAAGATAGAGGGTCAGTCCTCTTGCACTTAAGTCGGCATTGTGCCTTTTGAATTTAATTCCGATGCAATTTCTGTGTTTCATCGTCTATAAGAAGGTCCAATGTATACAGTAAACCTGAAATGAAGCATCGGAATCTAAAACTGGACTCATAGGAGTGGTTCAAATTATAGATTGTTAGAGTGTCTTTCCTCTTGTACTTAAGTCGGCATTGTGCCTTTTGTATTAAATTCGGATGCAATTTCTGTGTTTCATCGTCAATAACAAGGTCCAAGGTATACAGTAAACCTGAAGTGAAGCATCAGAATCTAAAACTGGACTCACGGGAGAGGTTCAAATCATAGAAAGTTAGAGTGTCAGTCCTCTTGTACTTAAGTCGGCATTGTGCATTTTGAATTTAATTCTGATGCAATTTCTGTGTTTCATCATCAATAAGAAGGTCCAAGGTATACAGTAAACCTGAAGTGAAGCATCGGAATCTAAAACTGGACTCATAGGAGTGGTTCAAATTATAGAATATTAGAGTGTCGTTCCTCTTGTACTGAAGTCGGCATTGTGCCTTTTGTGTTAAATTCGGATGCAATTTCAGTGTTTCATCGTCAATAAGAAGGTCCAAGGTATACAGTAAACCTGAAGTGAAGCATCGGAATCCAAAACTGGACTCACAGAAGAGGTTCAAATCATAGAAAGTTAGAGTGTCAGTCCTCTTGTACTTAAGTCGGCATTGTGCCTTTTGTATTTAATTCCGACGCAATTTCTGTGCTTCATCGTCAACAAGAAGGTCAAAGGTATACAGTAAACCTGAAGTAAAGCATCGGAATCTAAAACTGGACTCACAGGAGAGGTTCAAATCATAGAAAGTTAGAGTGTCAGTCCTCTAGTACCTAAGTCAGCATTGTGCCTTTTGCATTAAATTCCGATGCATTTTCTGTACTTCACCGTCAATAAGAAGGTCCAAGGTATTCAGTAAACCTGAAGTGAAGTATCGGAATCTAAAACTGGACTCACAGGAGAGGTTCAAATCATAGAAAGTTAGAGTGTCAGTCCTCCTGTACTTAAGTCGGCCATGTGCCTTTTGAATTTAATTCCGATGCAATTTCTTTGTTTCATCGTCAATAAGAAGGTCCAAGGTATACAGTAAACCTGAAGTGAAGAATCGGGATCTAAAACTGGACTCACAGGATAGGTTCAAATCATATAAAGTTAGAGTGTCAGTCCTCTTGTTCATAAGTAGGCATTGTGCCTTTTGAATTTAATGCCGATGCAATTTCTGTGTTTCATCGTCAATAAGAAGGTCCAAGGTATACAGTAAACCTGAAGTGAAGCATCGGAATCTAAAACTGGACTCACAGGAGAGGTTCAAATCCTGGAAAGTTAGAGTGTCAGTCCTCCTGTACTTAAGTCGGCCATGTGCCTTTTGAATTTAATTCCGATGCAATTTCTGTGTTTCATCGTCAATAAGAAAGTCCAAGGTATACAGTAAACCTGAAGTGAAGAATCGGAATCTAAAACTGGACTCACAGGATAGGTTCAAATCATAGACAGTTAGAGTGCCTGTCCTCTTGTACTTAAATCAGGATAGTGCCTTTTGAATTTAATTCCGATGCATTATCTGTGCTTCATCGTCAATACGAAGGTCCAAGGTATACAGTAAACCTGAAGTGAAGCATAGGAATCTAAAACTGGACTCACAGGAGAGGCTCAAATCATAGAAAGTTAGAGTGTCAGTCCTCTTGTACTTAAGTCGGCATTGTGCCCATTGTGTTAAATTCGGATTCAATTTCGGTGTTTCATCCTCAATAAGAAGGTCCACGGGATACAGTAAACCCGAAGTGAAGCACCGGAATCTAAAACTGGACTCACTGAAGGGTTTCAAATCATAGAAAGTTAGAGTGTCAGTCCTCTTGTACTTAAGTCGGCATTGTGCCTTTTGAATTTAATTCCGATGCAATTTCTCAGTTACATCGTCAATAAGAAGGTCCAAGGTATACAGTAAACCTGAAGTGAAGCATCGGAATCAAAAACTGGACTTATAGGAGTGGTTCAAATTATAGAAAGTTAGAGTGTCGTTCCTCTTGTACTTAAGTCGGCATTGTGCCTTTTGTATTAAATTCGGATGCAATTTCTGTGTTTAATCGTCAATAAGAAGGTCCAAGGTATACAGTAAACCTGAGGGAAAGCATCGGAAACTAAAACTGGACTCACAGGAGAGTTTCAAATCATAGAAAGTTAGAGTGTCAGTCCTCTTGTACCTAAGTCAGCATTGTGCCCTTTGCATTAAATTCCGATGCAATCTCTGTGTTTCATCGTCAACAAGAAGGTCCAAGGTATACAGTAAACTTGAAGTGAAGCATCGGAATCTAAAACTGGACTCACAAGAGAGGTTCAAATCATAGAAAGTTATAGTGTCAGTCCTCTTGTACTTATGTCGGCATTGTGACATTTGAATTTAATTCCGATGCATTTTCTGTGCTTCATCGTCAATAAGAAGGTCCAAGGTATACAGTAAACCTGAAGTGAAGTATCGGAATCTAAAACTGGACTCACAGGAGAGTTTCAAATCATAGAAAGTTCGAGTATCCGTCCTCTTGTACCTAAGTCGGCATTGTGCCTTTTGTATTTTATTCCTATGCAATTACTGTGCTTCATCGTCAAAAAGGTGGTCCAAGGGATACAGTAAACCTGAAGTGAAGCATCGGAATCTAAAACTGAACTCACAGGTGTGGTTCAAATCATAGAAAGTTAGAGTGTCAGTCCTCTTGTACTTAAGTCGGCATTGCGCCCATTGTATTAAATTCGGATGCAATTTCTGTGTTTCATCGTCAATAAGAAGGTCGAAGGGATACAGTAAACCTGAAGTGAAGCACCGGAATCTAAAACTGGACTCACAGTAGAGCTTCTAATCATAGAACGTTAGAGTGTTAGTCCTCTTGTACTTTAGTCGGCATTGTGCCTTTTTTTATTAAATTCGAATCCAATCTCTGTGCTTCATCATCAATAAGAAGGTCCAAGGTATACAGTAAACCTGGAGTGGAGCATCGGAATCTAAGACTGGACTCACAGGAGAGGTTCAAATCATAGAAAGCTAGAGTGTCCGTCCTCTTGTATTTAATATCGGCATTGTGGCTTTTATATTAAATTCGGATGCAATTGCTGTGTTTCATCGTCTATAAGAAGGTCCAAGGTATACAGTAAACCAGAGGTGAAGCATCGGAATCTAAAACTGGACTCACAGAATTGTTTCAAATCATAGAAAGTTAGAGTGTCAGTCCTCTTGTACTTAAGTCGGCATTGTGCCTTTTGAATCTAATTCCGATGCATTGTCTGTGTTTCATCGTCAATAAGATGGTCCAAGGTATACAGTAAAAGTGAAGTGAAGCTTCGGAATCTAAAACTGGAGTCATAGGAGTGGTTCAAATTATAGATTGTTAGAGTGTCTTTCCTCTTGTACATAAGTCGGCATTGTGCCTTTTGTATTAAATTCGGATGCAATTTCTGTGTTTCATCGTGAATAACAAGGTCCAAGGTATACAGTAAACCTGAAGTGAAGCATCGTAATCCAAAACTGGACTCACAGAAGCGGTTCAAATCCTAGAAAGTTAGAGTGTCAGTCCTCTTGTACTTAAGTCAGCATTGTGCCTTTTGTATTAAATTCGAATCCAATTTCTGTGTTTCATCATCAATAAGAAGGTCCAAGGTATGCAGTAAACCTGAAGTGAAGCATCGGAATCCAAAACTGGACTCACAAGAGAGGTTCAAATCATAGAAAGGTTCAGTGTCAGTCCTCTTGTACTTAAGTCGGCATTGTGACTTTTGAATTTAATTCCGATGCATTTTCTGTGCTTCATCGTCAATAAGAAGGTCCAAGGTATACAGTAACCTGAAGTGAAGTATCGGAATCTAAAACTGGACTCACAGGAGAGGTTCAAATCATAGAAAGTTAGAGTGTCAGTCCTCTTGTACTTAAGTCGGCATGGTGAGTTTTGAATTTAATTCCGATGCAATTTCTGTGCTTCATCGTCAATAAGAAGGTAAAAGGGATACAGTAAATCTGAAGTAAAGCATCGGAATCTAAAACTGGTCTCACAGGAGAGGTTCAAATAATAGAAAGATAGAGGCTCAGTCCTCTTGCACGTAAGTCGGCATTGTGCCTTTTGAATTTAATTCCGATGCAATTTCTGTGTTTCATCGTCTATAAGAAGGTCCAATGTATACAGTAAACCTGAAATGAAGCATCGGAATCTAAAACTGGACTCATAGGAGTGGTTCAAATTATAGAAAGTTAGAGTGTCGTTCCTATTGTACTTAAGTCGGCATTGTGCCTTTTGTATTAAATTCGGATGCAATTTCTGTGCTTCATCGTCAATAAGAAGGTTCAGGGTATACAGTAAACCTGAAGGGAAGCATCGGAATCCAAAACTGGACTCACAGGAGAGGTTCAAATCATAGAAAGTTAGAGTGTCAGTCCTCTTGTACTAAAGTCGGCATTGTGCCTTTTGTATGTAACTCCGACGCAATTTCTCTGCTTCATCGTCAATAAGAAGGTCCAAGGTATACAGTAAACCTGAAGTGAAGCTTCGGAATCTAAAACTGGAGTCATAGGAGTGGTTCAAATTATAGATTGTTATAGTGTCAGTCCTCTTGTACTTAAGTCGGCATTGTGCCTTTTGTTTTAAATTCGGATGCAATTTCTGTGTTTCATCGTCAATAACAAGGTCCAAGGTATACAGTAAACCTGAAGTGAAGCATCGTAATCCAAAACTGGACTCACAGAAGAGGTTCAAATCATAGAAAGTTAGAGTGTCAGTCCTCTTGTACTTAAGTCAGCATTGTGTCTTTTGTATTAAATTCGAATCCAATTTCTGTGTTTCATCATCAATAAGAAGGACCAAGGTATGCAGTAAACCTGAAGAGAAGCATCGGGATCCAAAACTGGACCCACAAGAGAGGTTCAAATCATAGAAAGTTACAGTGTCAGTCCTCTTGTACTTAAGTCGGCATTGTGACTTTTGAATTTAATTCCGATGCATTTTCTGTGCTTCATCGTCAATAAGAAGGTCCAAGGCATACAGTAAATCTGAAGTGAAGCATCGGAATCTAAAACTGGACTCATAGGAGTGGTTCAAATTATAGAATGTTAGAGTGTCGTTCCTCTTGTACTTAAGTCGGCATTGTGCCTTTTTTATTAAATTCGGATGCAATTTCTGTGTTTCATCGTCAATAAGAAGGTCCAAGGTATACAGTAAACCTGAAGTGAAGCATCGGAATCCAAAACTGGACTCACAGAAGAGGTTCAAATCATAGAAAGTTAGAGTGTCAGTCCTATTGTACTTAAGTCGGCATTGTGCATTTTGTATTTAATTCCGATGCAATTTCTGTGTTTCATCGTCAAGAAGAAGATCCAAGGCATACAGTAAATCTGAAGTGAAGCATCGGAATCTAAAACTGGACTCATAGGAGTGGTTCAAATTATAGAATGTTAGAGTGTCGTTCCTCTTGTACTTAAGTCGGCATTGTGCCTTTTTTATTAAATTCGGATGCAATTTCTGTGTTTCATCGTCAATAAGAAGGTCCAAGGTATACAGTAAACCTGAAGTGAAGCATTGGAATCCGAAACTGGACTCACAGAAGAGGTTCAAATCATAGAAAGTTAGAGTGTCAGTCCTCTTGTACTTAAGTCGGCATTGTGCCTTTTGTATTTAATTTCGACGCAATTTCTGTGCTCCATCGTCAACAAGAAGGTCCAAGGTATACAGTAAACTTGAAGTGAAGCATCGGAATCTAAAACTGGACTCACAAGAGAGGTTCAAATCATAGAAAGTTATAGTGTCAGTCCTCTTGTACTTATGTCGGCATTGTGACATTTGAATTTAATTCCGATGCATTTTCTGTGCTTCATCGTCAATAAGAGGGTCCAAGGTATACAGTAAACCTGAAGTGAAGTATCGGAATCTAAAACTTGACTCACAGGAGAGGTTGAAATCATAGAAAGTTCGAGTATCCGTCCTCTTGTACCTAAGTCGGCATTGTGCCTTTTGTATTTTATCCCTATGCAATTACTGTGCTTCATCGTCAAAAAGGTGGTCCAAGGGATACAGTAAACCTGAAGTGAAGCATCGGAATCTAAAACTGAACTCACAGGTGTGGTTCAAATCATAGAAAGTTAGAGTGTCAGTCCTCTTGTACTTGAGTCGGCATTGCGCCCATTGTATTAAATTCGGATGCAATTTCTGTGTTTCATCGTCAATAAGAAGGTCCTAGGGATACAGTAAACCTGAAGTGAAGCACCGGACTCTAAAACTGGACTCACAGGAGAGCTTCTAATCATAGAACGTTAGAGTGTTAGTCCTCTTGTACTTTAGTCGGCATTGTGCCTTTTTTATTAAATTCGAATCCAATCTCTGTGCTTCATCATCAGTTAGAAGGTCCAAGGTATACAGTAAACCTGGAGTGGAGCATCGGAATCTAAGACTGGACTCACAGGAGAGGTTCTAATCATAGAAAGCTAGAGTGTCCGTCCTCTTGTACTTAATATCGGCATTGTGGCTTTTATATTAAATTCGGATGCAATTGCTATGTTTCATCGTCTATAAGAAGGTCCAAGGTATACAGTAAACCAGAGGTGAAGCATCGGAATCTAAAACTGGACTCACAGAATTGTTTCAAATCATAGAAAGTTAGAGTGTCAGTCCTCTTGTACTTAAGTCGGCATTGTGCCTTTTGTATTAAATTCGGATGCAATTTCTGTGTTTCATCGTCAATAACAAGGTCCAAGGTATAGAGTAATCCTGAAGTGAAGCATCGTAATCCAAAAATGGACTCACAGAAGAGGTTCAAATCATAGAAAGTGAGGGTGTCAGTCCTCTTGTACTTAAGTCAGCATTGTGCCTTTTGTATTAAATTCGAATCCAATTTCTGTGTTTCATCATCAATAAGAAGGTCCAAGGTATGCAGTAAACCTGAAGTGAAGCATCGGAATCCAAAACTGGACTCACAAGAGAGGTTCAAATCATAGAAAGGTTCAGTGTCAGTCCTCTTGTACTTAAGTCGGCATTGTGACTTTTGAATTTAATTCCGATGCATTTTCTGTGCTTCATCGTCAATAAGAAGGTCCAAGGTATACAGTAACCTGAAGTGAAGTATCGGAATCTAAAACTGGACTCACAGGAGAGGTTCAAATCATAGAAAGTTAGAGTGTCAGTCCTCTTGTACTTAAGTCGGCATGGTGCCTTTTGAATTTAATTCCGATGCAATTTCTGTGCTTCATCGTCAATAAGAAGGTAAAAGGGATACAGTAAATCTGAAGTAAAGCATCGGAATCTAAAACTGGTCTTACAGGAGAGGTTCAAATCATAGAAAGATAGAGGGTCAGTCATCTTGCACTTAAGTCGGCATTGTGCCTTTTGAATTTAATTCCGATGCAATTTCTGTGTTTCATCGTCTATAAGAAGGTCCAATGTACACAGTAAACCTGATATGAAGCATCGGAATCTAAAACTGGACTCATAGGAGTGGTTCAAATTATAGATTGTTAGAGTGTCTTTCCTCTTGTACTTAAGTCGGCATTGTGCCTTTTGTATTAACTTCGGATGCAATTTCTGTGTTTCATCGTCAATGCCAAGGTCCAAGGTATACAGTAAACCTGAAGTGAAGCATCAGAATCTAAAACTGGACTCACGGGAGAGGTTCAAATCATAGAAAGTTAGAGTGTCAGTCCTCTTGTACTTAAGTCGGCATTGTGCCTTTTGAATTTAATTCAGATGCAATTTCTGTGTTTCATCATCAATAAGAAGGTCCAAGGAATACAGTAAACCTGAAGTGAAGCTTCGGAATCTAAAACTGGACTCATAGGAGTGGTTCAAATTATTGAATGTTAGAGTGTCGTTCCTCTTGTACTGAAGTCGGCATTGTGCCTTTTGTGTTAAATTCGGCTGCAATTTCAGTGTTTCATCGTCAATAAGAAGGTCCAAGGTATACAGTAAACCTGAAGTGAAGCATCGGAATCCAAAACTGGACTCACAGGAGAGTTTCAAATCATAGAAAGTTAGAGTGTCAGTCCTCTTGTACTTAAGTCGGCATTGTGCCTTTTGAATTTAATTCCGATGCAATTTTTGTGCTTCATCGTCAATAAGAAGGTAAAAAGGATACAGTAAATCTGAAGTAAAGGATCGGAATCTAAAACTGGTCTCACAGGAGAGGTTCATTTCATAGAAAGATAGAGGGTCAGTCCTCCTGCACTTAAGTCGGCATTGTGCCTTTTGAATTTAATTCCGATGTAATTTCTGTGTTTCATCGTCTATAAGAAGGTCCAATGTATACAGTAAACCTGAAATGAAGCATCGGAATCTAAAACTGGACTCATAGGAGTGGTTCAAATTGTAGAAAGTTAGAGTGTCGTTCCTCTTGTACTTAAGTCGGCATTGTGCCTTTTGTATTAAATTCGGATGCAATTTCTGTGCTTCATCGTCAATAAGAAGGTCCAAGGTATACAGTAAACCTGAAGTGAAGCATTGGAATCCGAAACTGGACTCACAGAAGCGGTTCAAATCATAGAAAGTTAGAGTGTCAGTCCTCTTGTACTAAAGTCGGCATTGTGCTTTTTGTATTTAATTTCGGCGCTATTTCTGTGCTTCATCGTCAACAAGAAGGTCCAAGGTATACAGTAAACCTGAAGGAAAGCATCGGAAACTAAAACTGGACTCACATGAGAGTTTCAAATCAGAAAGTTAGAGTGTCAGTCCTCTTGTACCTAAGTCAGCATTGTGCCCTTTGCATTAAATTCCGATGCAATCTCTGTGTTTCATCGTCAATAAGAAGGTCCAAGGTATACAGTAAACTTGAAGTGAAGCATCGGAATCTAAAACTGGACTCACAATAGAGGTTCAAATCATAGAAAGTTTCAGTGTCAGTCCTCTTGTACTTAAGTCGGCATTGTGACTTTTGAATTTTATTCCGATGCATTTTCTGTGCTTCATCGTCAATAAGAAGGTTAAAGGTATACAGTAACCTGAAGTGAAGTATCGGAATCTAAAACTGGACTCACAGGAGAGGTTCAAATCATAGAAAGTTAGAGTGCCAGTCCTCTTGTACTTAAGTCTGCATGGTGCCTTTTGAATTTAATTCCGATGCAATTTCTGTGCTTCATCGTCAATAAGAAGGTAAAAGGGATACAGTAAATCTGAAGTAAAGCATCGGAATCTAAAACTGGTCTCACAGGAGAGGTTCAAATCATAGAAAGATAGAGGGTCAGTCCTCTTGCACTTAAGTCGGCGTTGTGCCTTTTGAATTTAATTCCGATGCAATTTCTGTGTTTCATCGTCTATAAGAAGGTCCAATGTATACAGTAAACCTGAAATGAAGCATCGGAATCTAAAACTGGACTCATAGGAGTGGTTCAAATTATAGATTGTTAGAGTGTCTTTCCTCTTGTACTTAAGTCGGCATTGTGCCTTTTGTATTAAATTCGGATGCAATTTCTGTGTTTCATCGTCAATAACAAGGTCCAAGGTATACAGTAAACCTGAAGTGAAGCATCAGAATCTAAAACTGGACTCACGGGAGAGGTTCAAATCATAGAAAGTTAGAGTGTCAGTCCTCTTGTACTTAAGTCGGCATTGTGCATTTTGAATTTAATTCTGATGCAATTTCTGTGTTTCATCATCAATAAGAAGGTCCAAGGTATACAGTAAACCTGAAGTGAAGCATCGGAATCTAAAACTGGACTCATAGGAGTGGTTCAAATTATAGAATATTAGAGTGTCGTTCCTCTTGTACTGAAGTCGGCATTGTGCCTTTTGTGTTAAATTCGGATGCAATTTCAGTGTTTCATCGTCAATAAGAAGGTCCAAGGTATACAGTAAACCTGAAGTGAAGCATCGGAATCCAAAACTGGACTCACAGAAGAGGTTCAAATCATAGAAAGTTAGAGTGTCAGTCCTCTTGTACTTAAGTCGGCATTGTGCCTTTTGTATTTAATTCCGACGCAATTTCTGTGCTTCATCGTCAACAAGAAGGTCAAAGGTATACAGTAAACCTGAAGTAAAGCATCGGAATCTAAAACTGGACTCACAGGAGAGGTTCAAATCATAGAAAGTTAGAGTGTCAGTCCTCTAGTACCTAAGTCAGCATTGTGCCTTTTGCATTAAATTCCGATGCATTTTCTGTACTTCACCGTCAATAAGAAGGTCCAAGGTATTCAGTAAACCTGAAGTGAAGTATCGGAATCTAAAACTGGACTCACAGGAGAGGTTCAAATCATAGAAAGTTAGAGTGTCAGTCCTCCTGTACTTAAGTCGGCCATGTGCCTTTTGAATTTAATTCCGATGCAATTTCTTTGTTTCATCGTCAATAAGAAGGTCCAAGGTATACAGTAAACCTGAAGTGAAGAATCGGGATCTAAAACTGGACTCACAGGATAGGTTCAAATCATATAAAGTTAGAGTGTCAGTCCTCTTGTTCATAAGTAGGCATTGTGCCTTTTGAATTTAATGCCGATGCAATTTCTGTGTTTCATCGTCAATAAGAAGGTCCAAGGTATACAGTAAACCTGAAGTGAAGCATCGGAATCTAAAACTGGACTCACAGGAGAGGTTCAAATCCTGGAAAGTTAGAGTGTCAGTCCTCCTGTACTTAAGTCGGCCATGTGCCTTTTGAATTTAATTCCGATGCAATTTCTGTGTTTCATCGTCAATAAGAAAGTCCAAGGTATACAGTAAACCTGAAGTGAAGAATCGGAATCTAAAACTGGACTCACAGGATAGGTTCAAATCATAGACAGTTAGAGTGCCTGTCCTCTTGTACTTAAATCAGGATAGTGCCTTTTGAATTTAATTCCGATGCATTATCTGTGCTTCATCGTCAATACGAAGGTCCAAGGTATACAGTAAACCTGAAGTGAAGCATAGGAATCTAAAACTGGACTCACAGGAGAGGCTCAAATCACAGAAAGTTAGAGTGTCAGTCCTCTTGTACTTAAGTCGGCATTGTGCCCATTGTGTTAAATTCGGATTCAATTTCGGTGTTTCATCCTCAATAAGAAGGTCCACGGGATACAGTAAACCCGAAGTGAAGCACCGGAATCTAAAACTGGACTCACTGAAGGGTTTCAAATCATAGAAAGTTAGAGTGTCAGTCCTCTTGTACTTAAGTCGGCATTGTGCCTTTTGAATTTAATTCCGATGCAATTTCTCAGTTACATCGTCAATAAGAAGGTCCAAGGTATACAGTAAACCTGAAGTGAAGCATCGGAATCAAAAACTGGACTTATAGGAGTGGTTCAAATTATAGAAAGTTAGAGTGTCGTTCCTCTTGTACTTAAGTCGGCATTGTGCCTTTTGTATTAAATTCGGATGCAATTTCTGTGTTTAATCGTCAATAAGAAGGTCCAAGGTATACAGTAAACCTGAGGGAAAGCATCGGAAACTAAAACTGGACTCACAGGAGAGTTTCAAATCATAGAAAGTTAGAGTGTCAGTCCTCTTGTACCTAAGTCAGCATTGTGCCCTTTGCATTAAATTCCGATGCAATCTCTGTGTTTCATCGTCAACAAGAAGGTCCAAGGTATACAGTAAACTTGAAGTGAAGCATCGGAATCTAAAACTGGACTCACAAGAGAGGTTCAAATCATAGAAAGTTATAGTGTCAGTCCTCTTGTACTTATGTCGGCATTGTGACATTTGAATTTAATTCCGATGCATTTTCTGTGCTTCATCGTCAATAAGAAGGTCCAAGGTATACAGTAAACCTGAAGTGAAGTATCGGAATCTAAAACTGGACTCACAGGAGAGTTTCAAATCATAGAAAGTTCGAGTATCCGTCCTCTTGTACCTAAGTCGGCATTGTGCCTTTTGTATTTTATTCCTATGCAATTACTGTGCTTCATCGTCAAAAAGGTGGTCCAAGGGATACAGTAAACCTGAAGTGAAGCATCGGAATCTAAAACTGAACTCACAGGTGTGGTTCAAATCATAGAAAGTTAGAGTGTCAGTCCTCTTGTACTTAAGTCGGCATTGCGCCCATTGTATTAAATTCGGATGCAATTTCTGTGTTTCATCGTCAATAAGAAGGTCGAAGGGATACAGTAAACCTGAAGTGAAGCACCGGAATCTAAAACTGGACTCACAGTAGAGCTTCTAATCATAGAACGTTAGAGTGTTAGTCCTCTTGTACTTTAGTCGGCATTGTGCCTTTTTTTATTAAATTCGAATCCAATCTCTGTGCTTCATCATCAATAAGAAGGTCCAAGGTATACAGTAAACCTGGAGTGGAGCATCGGAATCTAAGACTGGACTCACAGGAGAGGTTCAAATCATAGAAAGCTAGAGTGTCCGTCCTCTTGTACTTAATATCGGCATTGTGGCTTTTATATTAAATTCGGATGCAATTGCTGTGTTTCATCGTCTATAAGAAGGTCCAAGGTATACAGTAAACCAGAGGTGAAGCATCGGAATCTAAAACTGGACTCACAGAATTGTTTCAAATCATAGAAAGTTAGAGTGTCAGTCCTCTTGTACTTAAGTCGGCATTGTGCCTTTTGACTCTAATTCCGATGCATTGTCTGTGTTTCATCGTCAATAAGATGGTCCAAGGTATACAGTAAAAGTGAAGTGAAGCTTCGGAATCTAAAACTGGAGTCATAGGAGTGGTTCAAATTATAGATTGTTAGAGTGTCTTTCCTCTTGTACATAAGTCGGCATTGTGCCTTTTGTATTAAATTCGGATGCAATTTCTGTGTTTCATCGTGAATAACAAGGTCCAAGGTATACAGTAAACCTGAAGTGAAGCATCGTAATCCAAAACTGGACTCACAGAAGCGGTTCAAATCATAGAAAGTTAGAGTGTCAGTCCTCTTGTACTTAAGTCAGCATTGTGCCTTTTGTATTAAATTCGAATCCAATTTCTGTGTTTCATCATCAATAAGAAGGTCCAAGGTATGCAGTAAACCTGAAGTGAAGCATCGGAATCCAAAACTGGACTCACAAGAGAGGTTCAAATCATAGAAAGGTTCAGTGTCAGTCCTCTTGTACTTAAGTCGGCATTGTGACTTTTGAATTTAATTCCGATGCATTTTCTGTGCTTCATCGTCAATAAGAAGGTCCAAGGTATACAGTAACCTGAAGTGAAGTATCGGAATCTAAAACTGGACTCACAGGAGAGGTTCAAATCATAGAAAGTTAGAGTGTCAGTCGTCTTGTACTTAAGTCGGCATGGTGAGTTTTGAATTTAATTCCGATGCAATTTCTGTGCTTCATCGTCAATAAGAAGGTAAAAGGGATACAGTAAATCTGAAGTAAAGCATCGGAATCTAAAACTGGTCTCACAGGAGAGGTTCAAATCATAGAAAGATAGAGGCTCAGTCCTCTTGCACGTAAGTCGGCATTGTGCCTTTTGAATTTAATTCCGATGCAATTTCTGTGTTTCATCGTCTATAAGAAGGTCCAATGTATACAGTAAACCTGAAATGAAGCATCGGAATCTAAAACTGGACTCATAGGAGTGGTTCAAATTATAGAAAGTTAGAGTGTCGTTCCTCTTGTACTTAAGTCAGCATTGTGTCTTTTGTATTAAATTCGAATCCAATTTCTGTGTTTCATCATCAATAAGAAGGACCAAGGTATGCAGTAAACCTGAAGTGAAGCATCGGAATCCAAAACTGGACTCACAAGAGAGGTTCAAATCATAGAAAGTTACAGTGTCAGTCCTCTTGTACTTAAGTCGGCATTGTGACTTTTGAATTTAATTCCGATGCATTTTCTGTGCTTCATCGTCAATAAGAAGGTCCAAGGTATACAGTAAACCTGAAGTTAAGTATCGGAATCTAAATCTGGACTCACAGGAGAGGTTCAAATCATAGAAAGTTAGAGTGTCAGTCCTCTTGTACTTAAGTCGGCATGGTGCCTTTTGAATTTAATTCCGATGCAATTTCTGGGCTTCATCGTCAATAAGAAGGTAAAAGGGATACAGTAAATCTGAAGTAAAGCATCGGAATCTAAAACTGGTCTCACAGGAGAGGTTCAAATCATAGAAAGATAGAGGCTCAGTCCTCTTGCACGTAAGTCGGCATTGTGCCTTTTGAATTTAATTCCGATGCAATTTCTGTGTTTCATCGTCTATAAGAAGGTCCAATGTATACAGTAAACCTGAAATGAAGCATCGGAATCTAAAACTGGACTCATAGGAGTGGTTCAAATTATAGAAAGTTAGAGTGTCGTTCCTATTGTACTTAAGTCGGCATTGTGCCTTTTGTATTAAATTCGGATGCAATTTCTGTGCTTCATCGTCAATAAGAGGGTTCAGGGTATGCAGTAAACCTGAAGGGAAGCATCGGAATCCAAAACTGGACTCACAGGAGAGGTTCAAATCATAGAAAGTTAGAGTGTCAGTCCTCTTGTACTAAAGTCGGCATTGTGCCTTTTGTATGTAACTCCGACGCAATTTCTCTGCTTCATCGTCAATAAGAAGGTCCAAGGTATACAGTAAACCTGAAGTGAAGCTTCGGAATCTAAAACTGGAGTCATAGGAGTGGTTCAAATTATAGATTGTTATAGTGTCAGTCCTCTTGTACTTAAGTCGGCATTGTGCCTTTTGTTTTAAATTCGGATGCAATTTCTGTGTTTCATCGTCAATAACAAGGTCCAAGGTATACAGTAAACCTGAAGTGAAGCATCGTAATCCAAAACTGGACTCACAGAAGAGGTTCAAATCATAGAAAGTTAGAGTGTCAGTCCTCTTGTACTTAAGTCAGCATTGTGTCTTTTGTATTAAATTCGAATCCAATTTCTGTGTTTCATCATCAATAAGAAGGACCAAGGTATGCAGTAAACCTGAAGTGAAGCATCGGAATCCAAAACTGGACTCACAAGAGAGGTTCAAATCATAGAAAGTTACAGTGTCAGTCCTCTTGTACTTAAGTCGGCATTGTGACTTTTGAATTTAATTCCGATGCATTTTCTGTGCTTCATCGTCAATAAGAAGGTCCAAGGTATACAGTAAACCTGAAGTGAAGTATCGGAATCTAAATCTGGACTCACAGGAGAGGTTCAAATCATAGAAAGTTCGAGTATCCGTCCTCTTGTACTTAAGTCGGCATTGTCCCTTTTGTATTTTATTCCTATGCAATTACTGTGCTTCATCGTCAAAAAGGTGGTCCAAGGGATACAGTAAACCTGAAGTGTAGCATCGGAATCTAAAACTGAACTCACAGGTGTGGTTCGAATCATAGAAACTTAGAGTGTCAGTCCTCTAGTACTTAAGTCGGCATTGTGCCCATTGTATTAAATTCGGATGCAATTTCTGTGTTTCATCGTCAATAAGAAGGTCCAAGGTATACAGTAAACCTGAAGTGAAGCATCGGAATCCAAAACTGGACTCACAGAAGAGGTTCAAATCATAGAAAGTTAGATTGTCAGTCCTATTGTACTTAAGTCGGCATTGTGCATTTTGAATTTAATTCCGCTGCAATTTCTGTGTTTCATCGTCAATAAGAAGGTCCAAGGTATACAGTAAATCTGAAGTGAAGCATCGGAATCTAAAACTGGACTCATAGGAGTGGTTCAAATTATAGAATGTTGGAGTGTCGTTCCTCTTGTACTTAAGTCGGCATTGTGCCTTTTGTATTAAATTCGGATGCAATTTCTGTGTTTCGTCGTCAATAAGAAGGTCCAAGGTATACAGTAAACCTGAAGTGAAGCATTGGAATCCGAAACTGGACTCACAGAAGAGGTTCAAATAATAGAAAGTTAGAGTGTCAGTCCTCTTGTACTAAAGTCGGCATTGTGCCTTTTGTATTTAATTTCGACGCAATTTCTGTGCTTCATCGTCAACAAGAAGGTCCAAGGTATACAGTAAACCTGAAGGAAAGCATCGGAAACTAAAACTGGACTCACAGGAGAGGTTCAAATCATAGAAAGTTAGAGTGTTAGTCCTCTTGTACCTAAGTCAGCTTTGCGCCCTTTGCATTAAACTCCGATGCAATCTCTGTGTTTCATCGTCAATAAGAAGGTCCAAGGTATACAGTAAACCTGAAGTGAAGCATCGGAATCTAAAACAGGACTCACAAGAGAGGTTCAAATCATAGAAAGTTATAGTGTCAGGCCTCTTGTACTTATGTCGGCATTGTGATATTTGAATTTAATTCCGATGCATTTTCTGTGCTTCATCGTCAATAAGAGGGTCCAAGGTATACAGTAAACCTGAAGTGAAGTATCGGAATCTAAAACTGGACTCACAGGAGAGGTTCAAATCATAGAAAGTTCGAGTATCCGTCCTCTTGTACTTAAGTCGGCATTGTCCCTTTTGTATTTTATTCCTATGCAATTACTGTGCTTCATCGTCAAAAAGGTGGTCCAAGGGATACAGTAAACCTGAAGTGAAGCATCGGAATCTAAAACTGAACTCACAGGTGTGGTTCGAATCATAGAAAGTTAGAGTGTCAGTCCTCTTGTACTTAAGTCGGCATTGTGCCCATTGTATTAAATTCGGATGCAATTTCTGTGTTTCATCGTCAATAAGAAGGTCCAAGGGATACAGTAAACCTGAAGTGAAGCACCGGAATCTAAAACTGGACTCACAGGAGAGGTACTAATCATAGAACGTTAGAGTGTTAGTCCTCTTGTACTTTAGTCGGCATTGTGCCTTTTTTATTAAATTCGAATCCAATCTCTGTGCTTCATCATCAATAAGAAGGTCCAAGGTATACAGTAAACCTGGAGTGGAGCTTCGGAATCTAAGACTGGACTCACAGGAGAGGTTCAAATCATCGAAAGATAGAGTGTCAGTCCTCTTGTACTTAAGTCGGCATTGTGACTTTTGTATTAAATTCGGATGCAATTTCTGTGTTTCATCGTCAATAAGAAGGTCCAAGGCATACAGTAAACCTGAAGTGAAACATCGGAATCTAAAACTGGACTCACAGGAGAGGTTCAAATCATAGAAAGTTACAGTGTCATTCCTCTTGTACTTAAGTCGGCATAGTGACTTTTGTATTAAATTCGAAATCAAATTCTGTGTTTCATCGTCAATGCATTGACAAATTAACACAGTAATTGCGTCGCTATGAAATCCTATGGGTTCTATGACTTCTCCTTCAAAATCGAGTAACGTTCCTATGGAAGCGACAGTCATTTCTTTTGGGATTCGAGTATCTCCTTTCCGATGCACTATTCCTTTTTTACTGCATCTCTCGCTCCCTCACAATGACGAATTAACACAGAAATAGCGTCGCTATGAATTATTATGCGTTCTATGACATCTCCTTTTAAATCGAGTTCCGTTTCTGTGGAAACGACGTGATTTTCATTTGGGACACGAGTATCTCCTTTCTAATGCACCTTTCCTTCTTTACTGCATTCCTCGCGCCCTCATATTGACGAATTAACACAGATTGCGTCACTATGAAATCTTTTGGGTTCTATGACTTCTCCTTCTAAATCGAGTAACGTTCCTATGGAAACGAAAGTCATTTCCTTTGGGATTCGAGTATCTCTTTTCCGATGCACTATTCCATTTTTACAGCATCCCTCACTTCCTCACACTGACGAATTAACACAGAAATTGCGTCACTATGAAACACTATGGGCTCGAGGACATCTCCTTTTAGATGGAGTATAGTTTCTATGGAAACGACAGGTTTTTCTTTTGGGATATGACTATCTAATTTCAGATGCACTATTCCTTCTTTTCTGCATCCCTCGGTCCATCACATTGACGAATTAACACAGAAATTGCGTTGCTACGAAATACTATGGGATCTATGACTTCTCCTTCAAAATCGAGTAACGTTTCTATGGAAACGACTGGACTTTCTTTTGGATACGACCATCTCCTTTCCGATGCACTATTCCTTCTTTACTTCATTCCTCGCTCCCTCAAATTGACGAATTAACTCAGAAATTGCGTCGCTATAAAATACTATGGGTTCAATGACATCTCCTTCTAAATCGAGTAATGTTTCTATGGAAACAGGATTTTCTTTTTGGGTACGACTATCTCGTTTCCGATGCTCTATTCTTTCTCTACGGCATCCCTCGCTCCCTCACATTGACGAATTAACACAAAAATTGAGTCGCAATGAAATACTTTGTGTTCTATGACTTCTCCTTCTAAATCGAATAACGTTTCTATAGAAACGACAGGATGTTCTTTTGCGATACGACTATCTCCATTCCGATGCACAATTCCTTCTTTACTGCATCCCTCGCTCCCACACATTGACGAATGAACACAG
Source organism: Schistocerca americana (assembly GCF_021461395.2). Lineage (NCBI taxonomy): Eukaryota > Metazoa > Arthropoda > Insecta > Orthoptera > Acrididae > Schistocerca > Schistocerca americana. Next base: position 49,075,752 of record NC_060119.1, on the reverse strand, counting down.
AATTTGTCCGCTATGAAATAATATGGGTTCTAAGACATCTCCTTCTAAATCGAGCAACGTTTTATTGGTAACGAGAGGATTTTCTTTTGGGATACGAGTATCTCCTTTCCGATGCACCATTCCTTCTTTACTGCATCCCTCGCTCCCTCACATTGACGAATTAACACAGAAATTGCGTCGCTATGAAATACTGTGTGGTCTATGACATCTCCTTCTAAATCGAGTAACGTTTCTATGGAAACGACAGGACTTTCTTTTGGGATGCGACTATCTCCTTCCTGATGTACTAATCCTTCTTTGCTGCAGTCCTGGCGCCCTCACATTGAGGAATTAACACAGATATTGTGTCGCTATGAAATACTATGTGCTTTATGACTTTTCCTAGTAAATCGAGTAACATTACTATGGGAACGACAGGATTCTTCTTTGGCACACGTGTATCTCCTTTCCGACGCAATATTCCTTCTTTTCAGCATCCCTCGCTCCCTCACATTGACGAATTAACACAGAAATTGCGTCGCTATCAAATGCTTTGCGTTGTATGACATATCTTCTAGATCATGTAACATTTCTATGGAAACGAAGGGATTTTCTTGTGGGATACGAGTATGTCCTATCCGATGCACTATTCCTTCTTTACTGCATCCCTCGCACCCTCACATTGACGAATTAACACAGAAATTGCGTCGCTATGAAATGCTGTTGGTTGTATGACATATCCTACTAGATCATGTAACGTTTCTATGGGAACTACAGGATTTTCTTGTGGGATACGAGTATCTCCTTTCCGATGCACTATTCCTACTTTACTGCATCCCTCGCACCCTCACATTGACGAATTAACACAGAAATTGCGTCTCTATGAAATGCTATGGGTTGTATGACATATCCTTCTAGATCATGTAACGTTTCTGTGGGAACGACAGGATTTTCTTTTGGGATACAAGTATGTCCTTTCCGATGTACTATTAATTCTTTACTGTATTCCTCTCTCCCCCACACTGACGACTTAACACAGAAACTGCAGCGTTATGAAAAACTATGTGGTCTATGACATCTCATTCTAAATCGAGTGACGTTTCAATGGAAACGACAGGATTTTCTTTTGGGATATGACTATCTCTTTTCCGATGCACTATTCCTTCTTTACTGCATCCCTCGCTTAATCATATTGACGAATTAACACAGAAATTGTGTCGCTATGATATACTATGAGTTCGATGACATCTCCTTCTACATAGAGTAAAATTTCTATGCAAACGACAGGATATTCTTTTGGGATACGAGTATCTCCTTTCCGATGCACAATTCCTTCTTTACTGCATCCCTCGCTCCCACACATTGACGAATTAACACAGAAATTGTGGCGCTATGAAATTATATGGGATCTATGACATCTCCTTGTAAATCGAATAACGTTTCTATGGAAACGACAGGATTTTCATTTGGGATACGACTATCTCCTTTCCGATGCACTATTCCTTCTTTACTGCATCCCTCGCTCCCTCACATAGACGAATTAACACTGAAATTGCGTCGCTATGAAATGCTATGGGTTGTATGACATATCCTTCTAGGTCATATAACATTTCAATGGAAACGACATGATTTTCTTGTGGGATACCAGTATGTCCTTTCCGATGCACTATTCCTTCTTTCCTGCATCCCTCGTACCCTCAAATTGACGAATTAACACAGAAATTGCGTCGCTATGGAATGCTATGGGTTGTATGACATATCCTTCCAGATCATGTAACGTTTCTACGGGAACGACAGGATTTTCTTGTGGGATACGAGTATCTCCTTTCCGATGCACTATTCCTTCCTTACTGCATCCCTCGCACCCTCACATTGACGGATTAACACAGAGATTGCGTCGCTATGAAATACTATGGGTTCTATGTCATCTCCTTCAAAATCGAGTAACGTTTCTATGGAAACGACCGGATTTTGTTTTGGGATACGTGTATCTCCTTTCCGATGCATTAATTCTTCTACACTGCACTCCTGGCACCTTCACATTGTCGAATTAACAAAGAAATTGCGACACTATAAAATACAAAGGGTTCCATGACATCTTCTAAATCGAGTAACATTTCTGCGGTAACGACAGGATTTTCTTTTAGGTTACGACTATCTCCTTTCCGATGCTCTATTCCTTCCTTACCGCATCCCTCTCTCCCTCACATAGACGAATTAACACAGATATTGCCTTGCAATGAAATACGTTGGGTTCTATGACATCTCCGTCTAAATCGCGTAACGTTTCTTTGGAAACGACAGGATTTTCTTTTGGGATACGAGTATCACCTTTCCGATGTACTATTGCTTGTTTACTGCATCCCTCGCTCCCTCACATTGACGAATTAACACAGAAAATGCGGTGCTATGAGTTACTATGCGTTCTATGACATTTCCTTCTAAATCGAGTAGCGTTTCATTGGAAACGACGGGATTTTCTTTTGGGATACAAGTCTCTCCTTTCCGATGTACTATTAATTCTTTACTGCATTCCTCTCTCCCCCACACTGACGACTTAACACAGAAATTGCGGCGTTATGAAAAACTATGTGGTCTATGACATCTCATTCCAAATCAAGTAACGTTTCCATGGAAACGACTGGATTTTCTTTTGGGATACGAATATCTCCTTTCTGTGCAGTATTCCTTCTTTACTGCATCCCTCGCTCCCTCACATTGATGAATTAACACAGAAAATGCGTCGTTATGGAATACTATGGGTTCTATGACATCTCCCTCTAAATCGAGTAACGTTTCTATGGAACCGACAGGATTTTCTTTTGGGATATGACTATCTCCTTCCCGATGCACTATTCCCTACTTTACTGCATCCCTCGCTCCCTCACATTGACGAATTAACACAGAAATTTCGACGCTATGAAATACTATGTGTTCTACGACATCTCCTTCTAAATTGAGTAACGTTTCTATGATAAGCCAGGATTTGCTGTTGAGATACGAGTATCTCCTTTCCGATGCACTATTCCTTATTTACTGCATCCCTCGCTTCCTCAAAATGACGAAATAACACAGAAATAGCGTCGCTATGAAATACTATGGGTTCTTTGACATCTTCTAAATCGAGTAACGGGTCTATGGAAACGACAGGATTTTCTTTTGGGATACGAGTATCTTCTTTCCGATGCACAATTCCTTCTTTACTGCATCCCTCGCTCCCTCACATTGACGAATTAATTCAGAAATTGCGTCGCCATGAAATACTATGGGTTCTATAACTACTCCTTCTAAATCGAGTAACGTTTCTATGGAAAATGAAGGATTTTCTTTTGGGATACGAGTATCTCCTTTCAGATGCACTAATCCTTCTTTACTGCATCCCTCGCTCCCTCACATTGAAGTCTTAACACGGAAATTAAGTCGCTATGAAAAGATGTGGAACCTATGACATCACCCTCTAATTTGAGTAACGATTCTATGGATACGACAGGATTTTCTTTTGGGATACGACTATCTCCTTTCCGATACACTATCCCTTCTTTACTGCATCCCTCGCTCCCCCACATTGACGAATTAACACAGAAATTGCGTCGCTATGAAATACTAAAGGTTCAATGACTTCTGCTTGTAAATCGAGTAACGTTTCTAGGGAAAGGACAGGAATTTCTTTTGGGATACTTGTATCTCCTTTGCGATGCACTATTCCATCATTACTGCATCCCTCGCCCCCTCACATTGTCGAATTACCACAGACATTGCGTCGCTATGAATTAATATGGGTTCTATGACTTCTCCTACTAAAACGAGTAACATTTCAATGGAAATTACATAATTTTCCTTTGGGATACGACTATTCCCTTTCCGATGCACTATTCCTTCTTTACTGCATTCCTCGTTACCTCACATTGACGAATTAACACAGAAATTGCGTCGCTATGAAATCCTACGGGTTTTATGACTTCTCCTTCAAAATCGAGTAACGTTCCTATGGAAACGACAGTCAATTCTTTTGGGATTCGAGTATCTCCTTTCCGATGCACTATTCCTTTTTTACTGCATCTCTCGCTCCCTCACAATGACGAATTAACACAGATATAGCGTCGCTATGAATTATTATGCGTTCTATGACATCTCCTTTTAAATCGAGTTCCGTTTCTGTGGAAACGACATGATTTTCATTTGGGACACGAGTATCTCCTTTCTAATGCACCATTCCTTCTTTACTTCATCCCTCGCTCCCTCAAATTGACGAATTAACTCAGAAATTGCGTCACTATGAAACACTATGGGCTCGAGGACATCTCCTTCTAGATGGAGTAAAGTTTCTATGGAAACGACAGGTTTTTCTTTTGGGATGCGACTATCTCGTATCCGATGCTCTATTCTTTCTCTACGGCATCCCTCGCTCCCTCACATTGACGAATGAACACAGAAATTGTCCGCTATGAAATAATATGGGTTCTAAGACATCTCCTTCTATATCGAGTAACGTTTTAATGGTAACGTGAGGATTTTCTTTTGGGATACGTGTATCACCTTTCCTATGCACTATTAACTCTTTACTGAATCCCCCACTCAATCGCGTAGACGACTTCACACAGAAATTGAGGGACTATGAAATACTATGGGTTCTATGACTTCTCCTTCTAAATCGAATAACGTTTCTATGGAAACGACAGGATTTTCTTTTGGGATACGAGTATCTCCGTTCCGATGCACCATTCCTTCTTTACTGCATCCCTCGCTCCCTCACATTGACGAATTAACACAGAAATTGGGGTGCTATGAATTACTATGCGTTCTATGACATTTCCTTCTAAATCGAGTAGCGTTTCATTGGAAACGACAGGATTTTCTTTTGGGATACAAGTATCTCCTTTCCGATGTACTATTAATTCTTTACTGCATTCCTCTCTCCCCCACACTGACGACTTAAAACAGAAATTGCGGCGTTATGAAAAACTATGTGGTCTATGACATCTCATTCTAAATCGAGTAACGTCTCAATGGAAACACCAGGATTTTCTTTTGGGACACGAGTATCTCCTTTCCGATGCACCAATCCTTCTTTACTGCATCCCCCGCTCCCTCACATTGAGGAATTAACACAGAAATTGCGTCGCTATGAAATACTGTGTGTTCTATGACATCTCCTTCTGAATCGAGTAACGTTTCAATGGAAACGACAGGATTTTCTTTTGGGAAATGACTATCTCCTTTCCGATGCACTATTCCTTCTTTACTGCATCCCTTGCTTAATCATATTGACGAATTAACACAGAAATTGTGTCGCTATGAAATACTATGTGTTTTATGACTTCTCCTTGTAAATCGAGTTACATTACTATGGGAACGACAGGATTCTCTTTTGGGACACGTGTATCTCCTTTCCGACGCAATATTCCTTCTTTATTGCATCCCTCGCTCCCTTACATTGACGAATTAACACAGAAATTGCGTCGCTATGAAATACTGTGTGTTCTATGACATCTCCTTCTGAATCGAGTAACGTTTCAATGGAAACGACAGGATTTTCTTTTGGGAAATGACTATCTCCTTTCCGATGCACTATTCCTTCTTTACTGCATCCCTTGCTTAATCATATTGACGAATTAACACAGAAATTGTGTCGCTATGATATACTATGAGTTCGATGACATCTCCTTCTACATGGAGTAAAATTTCTATGCAAACGACAGGATATTCTTTTGGAATACGAGTATCTCCTTTCCGATGCACAATTCCTTCTTTACTGCATCCCTCGCTCCCACACATTGACGAATTAACACAGAAATTGTGGCGCTATGAAATTATATGGGTTCTATGACATCTCCTTGTAAATCGAATAACGTTTCTATGGAAACGACAGGATTTTCATTTGGGATACGACTATCTCCTTTCCGATGCACTATTCCTTCTTTACTGCACCCTCGCTCCCTCACATAGACGAATTAACACAGAAATTGCGTCGCTATGAAATGCTATGGGTTGTATGACATATCCTTCTAGATCATGTAACATTTCAATGGAAACGACAGGATTTTCATGAGGGATACCAGTATGTCCTTTCCGATGCACTATTCCTTCTTTCCTGCATCCCTCGTACCCTCAAATTGACGAATTAACACAGAAATTGCGTCGCTATGAAATGCTATGGGTTGTATGACATATTCTTCCAGATCATGTAACGTTTCTGTGGGAACGACAGGATTTTCTTGTGGGATACGAGTATCTCCTTTCCGATGCCCTATTCCTTGTTTACTGCATCCCTCGCTCCCTCACATTGACGAATTAACACAGAAATTGCGGTGCTATGAGTTACTATGCGTTCTATGACATTTCCTACTAAATCGAGTAGCGTTTCATTGGAAACGACAGGATTTTCTTTTGGGTTACAAGTATCTCCTTTCCGATGTACTATTAATTCTTTACTGCATTCCTCACTCCCCCACACTGACGACTTAACACAGAAATTGCGGCGTTATGAAAAACTATGTGGTCTGTGACATCTCCTTCTAAATCGAGTAACGTTTTAATGGTAACGAGAGGATTTTCTTTTGGGATACGAGTATCACCTTTCCTATGCACTATTAACTCTTTACTGAATCCCCCACTCCCTCGCGTAGACGACTTAACACAGAAATTGAGGGCCTATGAAATACTATGGGTTCTATGACGTCTCCTTCTAAATCGAATAACGTTTCTATGGAAACGACAGGATTTTCTTTTGGGATACGAGTATCTCCTATCCGATGCACCATTCCTTCTTTACTGCATCCCTCGCTCCCTCACATTGACGAATTAACACAGAAATTGCGTCGCTATGAAATACTGTGTGGTCTATGACATCTCATTCTAAATCGAGTAACGTTTCTATGGAAACGACAGGACTTTCTTTTGGGATACGAGTATCCCCATTCCGATGCACTATTCCTTCTTTACTGCATCCCTCGCTTAATCATATTGACGAATTAACACAGAAATTGTGTCGCTATGATATACTATGAGTTCGATGGCATCTCCTTCTACATGGAGTAAAATTTCTATGCAAACGACAGGATATTCTTTTGGGATACGAGTATCTCCTTTCCGATGCACAATTCCTTCTTTACTGCATATCTCGCTCCCACACATTGACGAATTAACACAGAAATTGTGGCGCTATGAAATTATATGGGTTCTATGACATCTCCTTGTAAATCGAATAACGTTTCTATGAAAACGACAGGATTTTCATTTGGGATACGACTATCTAATTTCCGACGCACTATTCCTTCTTTACTGCATCCCTCGCTGCCTCACATAGACGAATTAACACAGAAATTGCGTCGCTATGAAATGCTATGGGTTGTATGACATATCAATCTAGATCATGTAACATTTCAATGGAAACGACAGGATTTTCTTGTGGGATACCAGTATGTCCTTTCCGATGCACTATTCCTTCTTTCCTGCATCCCTCGTACCCTCAAATTGGCGAATTAACACAGAAATGGCGTCGCTATGAAATGCTATGGGTTGTATGACATATCCTTCCAGATCATGTAACGTTTCTATGGGTACGACAGGATTTTCTTGTGGGATACAAGTATCTCCTTTCCGATGTACTATTAATTCTTTACTGCATTCCTCTCTCCCCCACACTGACGACTTAACACAGAAATTGCGGCGTTATTAGAAACTATGTGTTCTATGACATCTCCTTCTAAATCGAGTAACGTTTCTATGAAAAGCCAGGATTTTCTGTTGAGATACGAGTATCTCCTTTCCGATGCACTATTCCTTCTTTACTGAATCCCTCGCTCCCTCACATTGGCGAATTAACACAGAAATTTCGTCGCTATGAAATACTATGGGTTCTATGACTTCTCCTTCTATATCGAGTAACGTTTCTATGGAAATGAAAGGATTTTCTTTTGGGCTACGATTATCTCCTTTCCGATGAACTATTCCTTATTTACTGCATCCCTCGCTTCCTCAAAATGACGAATTAACACAGAAATAGCGTCGCTATGAAATACTATGGGTTCTTTGACATCTTCTAAATCGAGTAACGGGTCTATGGAAACGACAGGATTTTCTTTTGGGATACGAGTATCTACTTTCCGATGCACTATTCCTTCATTTCTGCATCCCTCGCTCCCTCACATTGACGAATTAACACAGAAATAGCGTCGTTATGAAATACCATGGGTTCTATGACATCCCCTTCTAAATCGAGCAACTTTACTGTGGAAACGACAGGATTTTCTTTTGGGATACGAGTATCTCCTTTCCGTTGCACTATTCCTTCTTTACTGCATTCCTCGCTCCCTCACACTGACGAATTAACACAGAAATTGCGTCGCTATGAAATACTATGGGTTCAATGACTTCTCCTTCTAAATCGAGTAACGTTTCTATGGAAACGACAGGATTTTCTTTTGGGATACGACTATCTCCTTTCCGATGCACTATCCCTTCTTTACTGCATCCCTCACTCCCTCACATTGACGAATTAATTCAGAAATTGCGTCGCCATGAAATACTATGGGTTCTATAACTTCTCCTTCTAAATCGAGTAACGTTTCTATGGAAAATGAAGGATTTTCTTTTGGGATACGAGTATCTCCTTTCAGATGCACTAATCCGTCTTTACTGCATCCCTCGCTCCCTTACATTGACGTCTTAACACAGAAATTAAGTCGCTATGAAATGCTGTGGATCCTATGACATCACCCTCTAATTTGAGTAACGATTCTATGGAAACGACAGTATTTTCTTTTGGGATACGACTATCTCCTTTCCGATGCACTATCCCTTCTTTACTGCATCCCTCACTCCCTCACATTGACGAATTAACACAGAAATTGCGTCGCTATGAAATACTAAAGGTTCAATGACTTCTGCTTGTAAATCGAGTAACGTTTCGAGGGAAAGGACAGGAATTTCTTTTGGGATACTTGTATCTCCTTTGCGATGCACTATTCCTTCATTACGGCATCCCTCGCTCCCTCACATTGACGAATTAACACAGAAATTGCGTCGCTCTGAAATACTATTGGTTCAAAGACTTCTCCTTGTAAATCAAGTAACGTTCCTATGGAAACGAAAGTCATTTCTTTTGGGATTCGAGTATCTCCTTTCCGATGCACTATTCCTTTTTTACAGCATCCCTCACTACCTCACACTGACGAATTAACACAGAAATTACGTCACTATGAAACACTATGGGCTCGAGGACATCTCCTTGTAGATGGAGTAAAGTTTCTATGGAAACGACAGGTTTTTCTTTTGGGATACGATTATCTAATTTCCGATGCACTAATCCGTCTTTTCTGCATCCCTCGGTCCATCACATTGACGAATTAACACAGAAATTGCGTTGCTACGAAATACTATGGGATCTATGACTTCTCCTTCAAAACCGAGTAACGTTTCTATGGAAACGACTGGACTTTCTTTTGGGATACGACTATCTCCTTTCCGATGCACTATTCCTTCTTTACTTCATCCCTCGCTCCCTCAAATTGACGAATTAACTCAGAAATTGCGTCGCTATAAAATACTATGGGTTCAATGACATCTCCTTCTAAATCGAGTAATGTTTCTTTGGAAACAGGATTTTCTTTTTGGGTACGTCTATCTCGTTTCCGATGCTCTATTCTTTCTCTACGGCATCCCTCGCTCCCTCACATTGACGAATTAACACAGAAATTGCGTCGCAATGAAATAATTTGTGTTCTATGACTTCTCCTTCTAAATCGAGTAACGTTTCTATGGAAACGACAGGACTTTCTTTTGTGATGCGACTATCTCCTTCCTGATGTACTAATCCTTCTTTTCTGCAGTCCTGGCGCCCTCACATTGAGGAATTAACACAGATATTGTGTCGCCATGAAATACTATGTGTTTTATGACTTTTCCTTGTAACTCGAGTAACATTACTATGGGAATGACAGGATTCTCTTTTGGCACACGTGTATCTCCTTTCCGACGCAATATTCCTTCGTTTCAGCATCCCTCGCTCCCTCACATTGACGAATTAACACAGAAATTGCGTCGCTATCAAATGCTATGCGTTGTATGACACATCCTTCTAGATCATGTAACATTTCTATGGAAACGAAGGGATATTCTTGTGGGATACGAGTATGTCCTTTCCGATGCACTATTCCTTCTTTACTGCATCCCTCGCTCCCACACATTGACGAATTAACACAGAAATTGTGGCGCTATGAAATTATATGAGTTCTATGACATCTCCTTGTAAATCGAATAACGTTTCTATGGAAACGACAGGATTTTCTTTTGGGATACGACTATCTCCTTTCCGATGCACTATTCCTTCTTTACTGCATCCCTCGCTCCCTCACATAGACGAATTAACACAGAAATTGCGTCGGAATGAAATGCTATGGGTTGTATGGCATATCCTTCTAGATCATGTATCATTTCTATGGAAACGACAGGATTTTCTTGTGGGATACGAGTATGTCCTTTCCGATCCACTATTCCTTCTTTACTGCATCCCTCGCACCCTCACGTTGACGATTTAACACAGAAATTGCGTCGCTATGAAATGCTATGGGTTGTATGACATATTCTTCCAGATCATGTAACGTTTCTACGGGAACGACAGGATTATCTTGTGGGATACGAGTATCTCCTTTCCGATGCACTATTCCTTCCTTACTGCATCCCTCGCACCCTCACATTTACGGATTAACACAGAGATTGCGTCGCTATGAAATACTATGGGTTCTATGTCATCTCCTTCAAAATCGAGTAACGTATCTATGGAACCGACCGGATTTTGTTTTGGGATACGTGTATCTCCTTTCCGATGCACTATTCCTTCCTTACTGCATCCCTCGCACAATCACATTGACGAATGAACACAGAAATTGCGGTGCTATGAGTTACTATGCGTTCTATGACATTTCCTTCTAAATCGAGTAGCGTTTCATTGGAAACGACAGGATTTTCTTTTGGGATACATGTATTTCCTTTCCGATGTACTATTAATTCTTTACTGCATTCCTCTCTCCCCCACACTGACGACTTAACAAGGAAATTGCGGCGTTATGAAAAACTATGTGGTCTATGACATCTCATTCTAAATCAGGTAACGTTTCAATGGAAACGACAGGATTTTCTTTTGGGACACGAGTATCTCCTTTCCGATGCACCATTCCTTCTTTACTGCATCCCTCGCTCAGTCACATTGACGAATTAACACAGAAATTGCGTCGCTATGAAATACTGTGTGTTCTATGACATCTCCTTCTAAATCGAGTAACGTTTCTATGGAAACGACAGGACCTTCTTTTGGGATGCGACTATCTCCTTCCTGATGCACTAATCCTTCTTTGCTGCACTCCTGGCGCCCTCACATTGAGGAATTAACACAGAAATTGTGTCGCTATGAAATACTATGAGTTTTATGACTTCTCCTTGTAAATCGAGTAACATTACTATGGGAACGACAGGATTCTCTTTTGGGACACGTGTATCTCCTTTCCGACGCAATATTCCTTCTTTTCAGCATCCCTCGCTCCCTCACATTGTCGAATTAACACAGAAATTGCGTCGCTATGAAATGCTATGCGTTGTATGACATATCCTTCCAGATCATGTAACATTTCTATGGAAACGAAAGGATTTTCTTGTGGGATACGAGTATGTCCTTTCCGATGCACTATTCCTACTTTACTGCATCCCTCGCACCCTCACATTGACGAATTAACACAGAAATTGCGTCGCTATGAAATGCTATGGGTTGTATGACATATCCTTCTAGATCATGTAACGTTTCTATGGGAACGACAGGATTTTCTTTTCGGATACAAGTATGTTCTTTCCGATGTATTATTAATTCTTTACTGTATTCCTCTCTCCCCCACACTGCCGACTTAACACAGAAACTGCAGCGTTATGAAAAACTATGTGGTCTATGACATCTCATTCTAAATCGAGTAACGTTTCAATGGAAACGACATGATTTTCTTTTGGGATATGACTATCTCCTTTCCGATGCACTATTCCTTCTTTACTGCATCCCTCGCTCCCACACATTGACGAATTAACACAGAAATTGCGTCGGAATGAAATGCTATGGGTTGTATGGCATATCCTTCTAAATCATGTAACATTTGTATGGAAACGACAGGATTTTCTTGTGGGATACGAGTATGTCCTTTCCGATGCACTATTCCTTCTTTACTGCATCCCTCGCACCCTCACGTTGACGAATTAACACAGAAATTGCGTCGCTATGAAATGCTATGGGTTGTATGACATATTCTTCCAGATCATGTAACGTTTCTACGGGAACGACAGGATTTTCTTGTGGGATACGAGTATCTCCTTTCCGATGCATTATTCCTTCCTTACTGCATCCCTCGCACCCTCACATTTACGGATTAACACAGAGATTGCGTCGCTATGAAATACTATGGGTTCTATGTCATCTCCTTCAAAATCGAGTAACGTATCTATGGAACCGACCGGATTTTGTTTTGGGATACGTGTATCTCCTTTCCGATGCACTATTCCTTCCTTACTGCATCCCTCGCACAATCACATTGACGAATGAACACAGAAATTGCGGTGCTATGAGTTACTATGCGTTCTATGACATTTCCTTCTAAATCGAGTAGCGTTTCATTGGAAACGACAGGATTTTCTTTTGGGATACATGTATCTCCTTTCCGATGTACTATTAATTCTTTACTGCATTCCTCTCTCCCCCACACTGACGACTTAACAAAGAAATTGCGGCGTTATGAAAAACTATGTGGTCTATGACATCTCATTCTAAATCGGGTAACGTTTCAATGGAAACGACAGGATTTTCTTTTGGGACACGAGTATCTCCTTTCCGATGCACCATTCCTTCTTTACTGCATCCCTCGCTCAGTCACATTGACGAATTAACACAGAAATTGCGTCGCTATGAAATACTGTGTGTTCTATGACATCTCCTTCTAAATCGAGTAACGTTTCTATGGAAACGACAGGACCTTCTTTTGGGATGCGACTATCTCCTTCCTGATGCACTAATCCTTCTTTGCTGCACTCCTGGCGCCCTCACATTGAGGAATTAACACAGAAATTGTGTCGCTATGAAATACTATGAGTTTTATGACTTCTCCTTGTAAATCGAGTAACATTACTATGGGAACGACAGGATTCTCTTTTGGGACACGTGTATCTCCTTTCCGACGCAATATTCCTTCTTTTCAGCATCCCTCGCTCCCTCACATTGTCGAATTAACACAGAAATTGCGTCGCTATGAAATGCTATGCGTTGTATGACATATCCTTCCAGATCATGTAACATTTCTATGGAAACGAAAGGATTTTCTTGTGGGATACGAGTATGTCCTTTCCGATGCACTATTCCTACTTTACTGCATCCCTCGCACCCTCACATTGACGAATTAACACAGAAATTGCGTCGCTATGAAATGCTATGGGTTGTATAACATATCCTTCTAGATCATGTAACGTTTCTATGGGAACGACAGGATTTTCTTTTCGGATACAAGTATGTCCTTTCCGATGTATTATTAATTCTTTACTGTATTCCTCTCTCCCCCACACTGCCGACTTAACACAGAAACTGCAGCGTTATGAAAAACTATGTGGTCTATGACATCTCATTCTAAATCGAGTAACGTTTCAATGGAAACGACATGATTTTCTTTTGGGATATGACTATCTCCTTTCCGATGCACTATTCCTTCTTTACTGCATCCCTCGCTCCCACACATTGACGAATTAACACAGAAATTGTAGCGCTATGAAATTATATGGGTTCTATGACATCTCCTTGTAAATCGAATAACGTTTCTAAGGAAACGACAGGATTTTCATTTGGGATACGACTATCTCCTTTCCGATGCACTATTCATTCTTTACTGCATCCCTCGCTCCCTCACATAGACGAATGAACACGGAAATTGCGTCGCTAAGAAATGCTATGGGTTGTATGACATATCCTTCTAGATCATGTAACATTTCAGTGGAAACGACAGGATTTTCTTGTGGGATACCAGTATGTCCTTTCCGATGCACTATTCCTTCTTTCCTGCATCCCTCGTACCCTCAAATTGACGAATTAACACAGAAATTGCGTCGCTATGAAATGCTATGGGTTGTATGACATATTCTTCCAGATCATGTAACGTTTCTGCGGTAACGACAGGAATTTCTTTTAGGTTACGACTATCTCCTTTCCGATGCTCTATTCCTTCCTTACCGCATCCCTCTCTCCCTCACATAGACGAATTAACACAGATATTGCCTTGCAATGAAATACGTTGGGTTCTATGACATCTCCTTCTAAATCGCGTAACGTTTCTTTGGAAACGACAGGATTTTCTTATGGGATACGAGTATCTCCTTTCCGATGCACTATTAACTCTTTCTTGCATCCCTCACTTCCTCACATTGACGACTTAACACTGAAATTGCGGGACTAAGAATTAATATGAGTTCTATGACTTCTTCTAAAACGAGGAACATTTCTAAGGAAAGGAGTGGATTTTCTTTTGGGATACGACTATCCCCTTTCCGATGCACTTTTCCTTCTTTACTTCATCCCTCGCTCCCTCACATTGACGAATTAACACAGAAATTGCGTCGCTATGAAATACACTCCTGGAAATTGAAATAAGAACTCCGTGAATTCATTGTCCCAGGAAGGGGAAACTTTATTGACACATTCCTGGGGTCAGATACATCACATGATCACACTGACAGAACCACAGGCACATAGACACAGGCAACAGAGCATGCACAATGTCGGCACTAGTACAGTGTATATCCACCTTTCGCAGCAATGCAGGCTGCTATTCTCCCATGGAGACGATCGTAGAGATGCTGGATGTAGTCCCGTGGAACGGCTTGCCATGCCATTTCCACCTGGCGCCTCAGTTGGACCAGCGTTCGTGCTGGACGTGCAGACTGCGTGAGACGACGTTTCATCCAGTCCCAAACATGCTCAATGGGGGACAGATCCGGAGATCTTGCTGGCCAGGGTAGTTGGCTTACACCTTCTAGAGCACGTTGGGTGGCACGGGATACATGCGGACGTGCATTGTCCTGTTGGAACAGCACGTTCCCTTGCCGGTCTAGGAATGGTAGAACGATGGGTTCGATGACGGTTTGGATGTACCGTGCACTATTCAGTGTCCCCTCGACGATCACAGGTGGTGTACGGCCAGTGTAGGAGATCGCTCCCCACACCATGATGCCGGGTGTTGGCCCTGTGTGCCTCGGTCGCATGCAGTCCTGATTGTGGCGCTCACCTGCACGGCGCCAAACACGCATACGACCATCATTGGCACCAAGGCAGAAGCGACTCTCATCGCTGAAGACGACACGTCTCCATTCGTCCCTCCATTCACGCCTGTCGCGACACCACTGGAGGCGGGCTGCACGATGTTGGGGCGTGAGCGGAAGACGGCCTAACGGTGTGCGGGACCGTAGCCCAGCTTCATGGAGACGGTTGCGAATGGTCCTCGCCGATACCCCAGGAGCAACAGTGTCCCTAATTTGCTGGGAAGTGGCGGTGCGGTCCCCTACGGCACTGCGTAGGATCCTACGGTCTTGGCGTGCATCCGTGCGTCGCTGCGGTCCGGTCCCAGGTCGACGGGCACGTGCACCTTCCGCCGACCACTGGCGACAACATCGATGTACTGTGGAGACCTCACGCCCCACGTGTTGAGCAATTCGGCGGTACGTCCACCCGGCCTCCCGCATGCCCACTATACGCCCTCGCTCAAAGTCCGTCAACTGCACATACGGTTCACGTCCACGCTGTCGCGGCATGCTACCAGTGTTAAAGACCGCGATGGAGCTCCGTATGCCACGGCAAACTGGCTGACACTGACGGCGGCGGTGCACAAATGCTGCGCAGCTAGCGCCATTCTACGGCCAACACCGCGGTTCCTGGTGTGTCCGCTGTGCCGTGCGTGTGATCATTGCTTGTACAGCCCTCTCGCAGTGTACGGAGCAAGTATGGTGGGTCTGACACACCGGTGTCAGTGTGTTCTTTTTTCCATTTCCAGGAGTGTACTATGGGTTCTATGACTTCTCCTTCTAAATCTAGTAACGTTCGTAAGGAAACGACAGTCATTTCTTTTGGGATTCGAGTATCTCCTTTCCGATGCACTATTCCTTCTTTACTGCAACTCTCGCTCCCTTACATTGACGAATTAACACAGAAATAGCGTCGCTATGAAATACTATGTGTTCTATGACATCTCCTTCTAGATCGAGTAACGTGTCTATGGAAGCGACAGCAATTTCTTTTGGGATGCGAATATCTCCTTTCCGACGCACAATTCCTAATTTACTGCATCCCTCGCTCCATCACAATGACGAATTAACACTGAAATTGCGTCGCTATGAAATACTAAGAGGTTCCATGACTTCTCCTTCTAAATCGAGTAACGTCTCAATGGAAACGACAAAATTTTCTTTTGGGATATGAGTAGCTCCTCTCCGATGCACTATTCCTTCTTTATTGCACACCTCGCGGCCGCACATTGACGAATAAACACGGAAATTGCGTCGCTATGAAAAATTATGGGTTTTAAGACATCTTCTAAATCGAGTAACGTTTCTATGGAAACGACTGGATTTTCTTTTGGGATACGAGTATCTCCTGTCCTATGCACTATTCCCTCTTCACAGCATCCCTCGCTCCCTCACATTGACGAATTAACACAGAAATTGCGGCGCTATAAAATACAATGCGTTCTATGACATTTCCTTCTAAATCGAGTAGCGTATATTTGGAAAAAACAGGATTTTCTATTGGGATACAAGTATCTCCTTTCCGATGAACTATTAATTCTTTACTGCATCCCTCTCACCCCCACACTGACGACTTAACAATAAAATTGCAGCGTTATGAAATACTATGTGTTCTTTGACATCTCATTCTAAATCGAGTAACGTTTCAATGGAAACGACAGGAATTTCTTTTGGGATACGACTATCTACTTTCCGATGCTCTATTCCTTCTTTACTGCATTCCTCGCTACCTCTCATTGACGAATTAACACAGAAATTGCGTTGCAATGTAATACTATGGGTTGTATGTCTTCTTCTTCTAAATCGAGTAACGAATCTATGTTAATGACAGAATTTTCTTTTGGGAAACGACTATCACCTTTCCAATGCACTATTCCTTCTTTACTGCACTCCTCGCGCCCTCACACTGACGAAGTAAAACAGAAATTGCGTTGCTATGATATGCTATGGGTTCTATGACATCTTCTAAATCGAGTAACGTTTCTATGAAAACGAAAGGATTTTCTTTTGGTATACGAGTATCTCCTTTCCGATGCACTATTCCTTCTCTACGGCATCCCTCGCTCCCTCACATTGACGAATTAACACAAAAATTGCGTCGCAATGAAATACTTTGTGTTCTATGACTTCTCCTTCTAAATCGAGTAACGTTTCTATAGAAACGACAGGATGTTCTTTTGCGATACGACTATCTCCATTCCGATGCACTATTCCTTCTTTTCAGCATCCCTCGCTCCCTCACATTGACGAATTAACACAGAAATTGCGTCGCTATCAAATGCTATGCGTTGTATGACACATCCTTCTAGATCATGTAACATTTCTATGGAAACGAAGGGATTTTCTTTTGGGATACGAGTATGTCCTTTCCGATGCACTATTCCTTCTTTACTGCACCCCTCGCACCCTCACATTGACGAATTAACACAGAAATGGCGTCGCTATGAAATACTATGGGTTCTACGTCATCTCCTTCAAAATCGAGTAATGTTTCTATGGAAACGACGGGATATCCGTTTGGGATAAGACTATCTCCTTTCCGATGCACTATTCCTTCTTTACTGCATCCCTCACTCCCCCACATTGACGAATTACCATAGAAATTACGTCGCAATTATATACTATGGGTTCTATGACATCTCCATCTAAGTGGAGTAATGTTTCTTTGGAAACGACAGGATTTTCTTTAGGGATACGGCTATCTCTTTTCCGATTCAGTATTCCTTCTTTACTGCATACCTCAATACCGCACATTGACGAATTAACACAGAAATTGCGTCGCTATGAAATTCTGTGGGTTCTATGACTTCTCCTTCTAATTCGAGTAACGTATCTTTAGAAACGACAGGATTTTCTTTTGGGATACGACTGTCTCCTTTCCGATGCACTATTCCTTCTTTACCGCATTCGTCGCTCCTTCAGACTGATAAATTAACACAGAAATTGCGTCGCTATGAAATACAACGGGTTCCATGACATCTCCACCTAAATCGCGTAACGTTTCTATGGAAACGACAGAATTTTCTCTTGGGAGACGACTATCTCCTTTCCGATTCACTGTTCCTCCTTTACTGCATCCCTCGCTCCCTCACATTGACGAATTAACACAGACATTGCGTCGCTGTAAAATACTGTGGGTTCTATGACTTCTCCTTCTAATTCGAGTAACGTATCTTTAGAAACGACAGGATTTTCTTTTGGGATACGACTGTCTCCTTTCCGATGCACTATTCCTTCTTTACTGCATTCGTCGCTCCTTCAGACTGACAAATTAATACAGAAATTGCGTCGCTATGAAATACAACGGGTTCTATGACATCTCCTTCTAAATCGAAAAACGTTTCAATGGAAACGACAGGATTTTCTTTTGGGAAACGACTATTTCCTTTCCGATGCACTATTCCTTCTTTACTGTATCCCTCGCTCCCTCACATTGACGGATTAACAGAGAAATTGCGGCGCTATGAAATACTATGTGTTTTATAACATCTCCTTCTAAATCGAGTAACGTTTCTATGGAAACGACGGGATTTTCTTTTGGGATACGACTATCTCCTTTGCGATACACTATTCCTTCTTTATTGCAACCCTCGGTCCCTCACACTGACGAATTAACACAGAAATTGCGTCGCTGTGAAATACTATGGGTTGTATGCCTTACCCTTCTAAAGCGAGTCACGTTTCCATGGAAACGACAGGATTTCCTTTTGGGGAAAGACTACCTCCTTTCCGATGCACCATTCCTTCTTTACTGCATCCCACTCTCCCTCACCTTGTCGAATTAACACAGAAGTTGCGCCGCAATGATATACTATGGGTTCTATGACATCTCCTTCTAAATTGAGTAATGTTTCTATGGAAAAAAAAGGATTTTCTTTCGGGATACGAGTATCTTCTTTCCGATGCATTATTCATTCTTTACTGCATCCCTCGCTCCCTCACAATGATGAATTAACACAGAAATTGCGTCACAATGGAATACTATGGGTTCTATGACTTATCCATCTAAACGAATAACGTTTCTATAGACACGACAAGATTTTGTTTAGGGATACGACTGTCGCTTTTCCGATGCACTATTTCATCGTAGCTGCATTCCTCGCTCCCTCACATTGACGAGTTAACACAGAAATAGCGTCGCTATGTAATACAACGGGTTCTTTGACATCTCCTTCTAAATCGAGTAACGTATCTATGTTAAGGACAGGATTCTCTATTGGGTTACGACTATCTCCTTTACGATGCACTATTCCTCCTTTAATGCATCCCTCGCTGCCTCACAATGATGAATTAACACAGAAATTGCGTCGCTATGAAATACTATGGGTTCTATGTCCTCCCCTTCTAAATCGAGTAACGTTCCTATGGATGCACTGGTCCTTCTTTACTGCATGCCTCGCTCCCTCACATTCACGAATTAACACAGAAATTGCGTCGCTATGAAGTACTATGGGTTCTATGGCTTCTCCTTCTAATTCGAAAAACGTTTCTATCGAACCGACAGGATTTTCTTTTGGAATGCGGCTATTTCCTTTCCGATGCACTATTCCTTCTTTACTGCATCCCTCGCTCCCTCACATATACGAATTAACACAGATATTGCGTCGCTATGAAATGCTATGGGTTGTATGACATATCCTTCTAGATCATGTAACATTTCAATGTAAACGACAGGATATTCTTTGGGGATACGAGTATATCATTTCCGATGCACTATTCCTTCTTTACTGCATCCCAGACTCCCTCACATTGACGCTTTAACACAGAAATTGCGTCGCTATGAAATACTATGTGTTTCGTGACTCTTGCTTCTAAATCGAGTAACGTTTCCATGGAAACGACAGGATATCCTATTGGGGTAAGACTACCTCCTTTCCGATGCACAATTCCTTGTTTACTGCATCCCTCGCTCCCTCACATTGACGAATTAACACAGAAATTTCTTCGCTTTGAAATACTATGGTTTCTATGACTTCTCCATTTAAATCGAATAACGTTTATATAGACACGAAAAGATTTTCTTTTGGGATACGACTGTCGCTTTTCCGATGCACTATGTCATCGTAACTGCATTCCTCGCTCCTTCACACTGACGAATTAACACAGAAATTGCGTCGCTATGAAATACAACGGGTTCTATGACATCTCCTTCCAAATCGAGTAACGTATCTATGTTAACCACAGTATTTTCTTTTGGGATACGACTATCTCCTTTCCGATGCACTATTCCTTCTTTACTGCATTATTCGCTCCCTCACATTGCCGAATTAACACCTAAATTGCGTCGCTATGAAATACTATGGGTTCTCTGACATCTCCTTCTAGACCGAGTGACGTTCCTATGGAAGCGACAGGATTTTCATTTGAGATACGACTATTTGCTTTCCGATGCACTATTTCTTCTTTACTGCATCTCTCGCTCCCTCACATTGACGAATTAACACTGAAATTGCGTCGCTATGACATACTATGGGTTCTATGACATCTCCTTCTAAATCGAGAAACGTTCCTATAAAAACGTAATGATTTTCTTTAGGAATGAGAGTACATCCTTTCCGATGCAATATTCCTTATTTACTGCATCCCTCGGGCCCTCATATTGACGAATTAACATTGAAATTGCGTCGCTATGAAATACTATGGATTCTATGACATCTCCTTCTAAATCGAAAAACGTTTCAATGGAAACGACACGATTTTCTTTTGGGAAGCGACTATTTCCTTTCCGATGCACTATTCCTTCTTTACTGCATCCCTCGCTCCCTCACATTCATGGATTAACACAGAAATTGCGGCGCTATGAAATACTATGTGTTCCATAACGTCCCCTTCTAAATCGAGTAACGTTTCTATGGAAACGACGGGATTTTTTTTTGGGATACGACTATCCCCTTTGCGATGCACTAATCCTTCATTAGTGCACTCCTGGCGCCCTCACATTGATGAATTATCACAGAAATTGTGTCGCTAAGAAATACAATGTGTTCTATGACATCTCCTTCTGATTCGAGTAACGTTTCTGTGGAAACGACAGGATATTCTTTTGGGATACGAGTATATCCTTTCCGATGCACTATTCCCTCTTTACTGCATCCCTCGCTCCCTCACATTGACGAATTAACACAGAAGTTGCTTCGCTTTGAAATACTATGGTTTCTATGGCTTCTCCATCTAAATCAAATAACGTTTCCATAGACATGAAAAGATTTTGTTTTGGGATACAACTGTCGATTTACCGATGCACTATATCATCGTAACTGCATTCCTCGCTCCTTCACATTGACGAATTAACACAGAAATTTCGGCGCTATGAAATACAACGGGTTCTATGACACCTCCTTTCAAATCGATTAACGTATCTATGTTAACGACAGGATGTTCTTTTGAGATACGACTATGTCCTTTCCGATGCACTATTCCTTCTTTACTGCATACCTCGCTCCCTCACAATGATGAATTAACACAGAAATTACGTCTGTATGAAATACTATGGGTTCTATGACTTCTCCTTCTAAATCGAGTAACGTTACTATGGAAACGACAGGAGTTTCTTTTGGGATACGACTATCTTCTTTCCGATGCACAATTCCTTCTTTACTGCATCCTTCGCTCCCTCACATTGCCGAATTAACACCTAAATTGCGTCGCTATGAGATACTATGGGTTCTCTGACATCTCCTTCTAAACCGAGTAACGTTTCTATGGAAACGACAGGATATTCCTTTGGGATACGAGTATATCCTTTCCGATGCGCTGTGCCTTCTTTACTGCATCCCTCACTCCCTCACATTGACCCATTAACACAGAAATTGCGTCGCTATGAAATACTATGGGTTCCGTGACTTTTGCTTCTAAATCGAGTAACGTTTCCATGGAAACGACAGGATTTCCTTTTGGGGTAGGACTACCTCCTTTCCGATGCACAATTCCATCTTTACTGCATCCCTCGCTCCCTCACATTGACGAATTAACATAGAAATTGCTTCGTTTTGAAATACTATGGGTTCCAAGACTTCTCCATCTAAATCGAATAACGTTTCTATAGACACGACAAGATTTTATTTTCGGATACGACTGTCGCTTTTCCGATGCACTATATCATCGTAACTGCATTCCTCGCTCCCTCACATTGACGAATTAACACAGAAATTGCGTCGCTATGAAATACAACGGGTTCTATGACATCTCCCTCTAAATCGAGTAACGTATCTATGTTAATGGCAGGATTTTCTATTGGGATACGACTATCTCCTTTCCGATGCACTATTCCTTCTTTACTGCATCCCTCGCTGCCTGATTTTTGTGGCGGCGTTCGTAGCGACAAACAATTCGCTGTAGAAACGGCTTACGAAGTCACCGCCACACTTTTAATAGCGGGCCGACCGGTCCGCTGGAACAGTGAACAGAAAGATGAAAACCCAGACACTCTGACTAAATAAAAGTCGGTACTTATGTTTATTAACGAAGATACAGAAACACAGTAGTGAACTCCGTGTCTGCAGAAATCTGTCTAGTTTGAGTCGGAGCGGCTAGGTCAGCGTCGGCTGACGACAAAGAACAACTCTGCTGCGATGAACACACAACTGACTAGCGAGTACATAATTCGGTGGCGAGTATACAACTGAGCGGCGAATACAGACCTGTCCTAGCGCTCGCGACTCCAGCGCTTAAGAAGCCAGAAGCCAGCGGTTGCGCGCGCAGACTTGCGGCGATTTCCTGTACCGCTAGCGCTACTTATGCGGTCGGCGTCCGGACTTTGATGCTGCCAAACTTTTGGCAGCGGGCTCGGTTGGCATTACTGGCTAGGATATAACACCCGCAATGATGAACTAACACAGAAATTGCGTCGGTATGAAATAATATGGGTTCTATGACTACTCCTTCTAAATCGAGTAACGTTACTATGGGAACGACAGGATTTTCTTTTGGGATACGACTATCTCCTTTCCGATGCACAACTTCTTCTTTACTGCATCCGTCGCTCCCTCACATTGACGAATTAACACCTAAATTGAGTCGCTATGAAATAGTATGGGTTCTCTGACATCTCCTTCTAAACCGAGTAACGTTTCTATGGAAACGACAGGATTTTCATTTGGGATTCGACTATCTCCTATCCGATGCTCTATTCCTTCTTTACTGCATCCCTCGCTCCCTCACATTGACGAATTAACACAGAAATTGCGTCGCTATGAAATACTATGGGTTCTATTACTTCTCCATCTAAATCGAGTTACGTTTCTATGGAAACGACAGGATTTTCTTTAGGGATACTACTATCTCTTATCCGATTCCGTATTCCTTCTTTACTGCATACCTCAATACCTCACATTGACGAATTAACACAGAAATGGCGGGGATACGAAATACTATGGGTTCTATGACATCTTCTTCTACATCGAGTACCGTTTCAATGGAAACGACAGCAAATTCTTTTGGGATGCGAGTATCTACTTTCCGATGCACTATTCCTAATTTACTGCATACCTCGCTCCCTCACATTGACGAAATAACACAGAAATTGCGTCGCTATGAAATACTATGGGTTGTATGACATCTACTAAATCGAGTAACGTTTCTATGGAAACGACAGGATTTTCTCCTTGGATACGACTATCTCCTTTCCGATGCACTGTTCCTTCTATACTGCATCCCTCGCTCCCTCACATTGACGCATTACCACCGAAATTGCGTCGCTATGAAATACTATGGGTTCCGTGACTTTTGCTTCTGAATCGAGTAACGTTTCCATGGAAACGACAGGATTTCCTTTTGGGGTAAGACTACCTCCTTTCCGATGCACAATTCCTTCTTTACTGCATCCCTCGCTCCCTCACATTGGCGAATTAACACAGAAATTTCGTCGCTATGATATACTATGGGACCTATGACATCTCCTTCTAAATCGAGTAATGTTTCTATGGAAACGTTAGAATTTTCTTTCGGGATACGAGTATCTCCTTTCCGATGCACTATTCATTCTTTACTGCATGCCCCACTCCCTCACATTGACGAATTAACACAGTTATTGCTTCGGTTTTAAATACTATGGGTTCTATGAATTATCCATCTATTTCGAATAACGTTTCTAAATACACGACAAGATTTTCTTTTGGGATACGACTGTCGCTTTTCCGATAGACTATATCATCGTAACTGCATTCCTCGCGCTCTCACATTGACGAATTAACACAGAAATTGCGGCGCCTGAAATACTATGGGTTATATGACATCTCCTTCTAATTCGAGTAACGTTTCAATGGAAACGAAAGGATTTTCTTTTGGGAAACAGGTATCTCCTTTCCGATGCACTAATCCTTCATTACTGCACACCTGGCGCCCTCACATTGACGAATTATCGCAGAAATTGCGTCGCTATGAAATACAATCTGTTCTCTGACAATTCCTTCTAAATCGAGTAACGTATCAATGGAAACGACAGGATTTCCTTTTGGGATACGAGTATCTCCTCTCCGATGCACTATTCCTTCTTTACTGCATCCCTCAATCCCTCACATTGACGCATTAGCAGAGAAATTGCGTCGCTATGAAATACTATGGGATCCATGACTTCTGCTTCTAAATCGATTAACGTTTCTATGGAAACGACAGGATTTTCTTTTGGGATACGACTATCTCCTCTGCGATGCACTATTCGTTCTTTACGGCATCCCTCGCTCCCTCGCATTGACGAATTAACACAGAAATTGCGTCGCTATGAAATACTATGGGTTCTATGACCTCGCCATCTAAATCGAGTAACGTTCCTATGGAAACGAAAGGATTTTCTTTTGGAATACGAGTATCGCCTTTCCGATGCACTATTCCTTATTTACTACATCCCTCGGTCCCTCACATTGACGAATTATCACAGAAATTGCGTCGCTATGAAATACAATGGGCTCTATGATATCTCCGTCAAAATCGAGAAACGTTTCTATGGAAACGAGTGGTTTTTCCATTGGGATACGACTATCTCCTTTCCGATGCACTAATCATTCTTTATCTGCACTCCTGGCGCCCTCACATTGACGAATTAACACAGAAATTGCGTCGCTATGAAATACTATGTGTTGTATGACACATCCTTCTAAATCAAGTAACGTTTCTATGGAAACGACAGGATTTTCTTTCGGGATACGAGTATCTCCATTCCGATGCACTATTCCTTCTTTGCTTCATCCCTCGCTCCATCACATTGACGAATTAACACAGAAATTGCATCGCTATGACATACTATGGGTTGTATGACATAATTATCTAAATCGAGTAACGTTTCAATGGAAACGACAGGATTTTCTTTTGGGATACGACCATCTCCTTTCCGATGCACTATTCCTTCTTTACTGCGTCCCTCGCTCCCTCATATTGACGAATTAACACAGAAATTGTGTCGCTATGAAATACAATGTGTTCTATGACATCTCCTTCTAATTCGAGTAACGTTTCTATGGAAACGACAGGATATTCTTTTGGGACACGAGTATCTCTTTTCCGATGCACTGTTCATTCTTTACTTCGTTCCTCGCTCCCTCACATTGACGAATTAACACAGAAAATGCGTCGCTATGAAATACTATGGGTTCCGTGACTTCTGCTTCTAAATCGAGTAACGTATCAATGGAAACGAGAGGATTTCCTTTTCTGGTAAGACAACCCCCTTTCCGATGCACTATTCGTTCTTTACTGCATCCTTCGCTCCCTCACATTGACGAATTAAAACAGAAATTGAGTCGCTATGACATACTATGGGTTCTATGACATCTGCTTCTAAATCGAGTAATGTTTCTATGGAAACGATAGGATTTTCTTTCGGGATACGAGTATCTCTTTTCCGATGCACTGTTCATTCTTTACTTCGTTCCTCGCTCCCTCACATTGACGAATTAACACAGAAATTGCTTCGCTTTGAAATACTACGTGTTCTATGACTTCTCCATCTAAATCGAGTTACGTTTCTATAGACATGACAAAATTTTCTTCTGGGATACGACTGTCTCCTTTCCGATGCACTATATCATCTTAACTGTATCCCTCGCTCCCTCACATTGGCGAATAAACACAGAAATTGTGTCGCTATGAAATACAACGAGTTCTATGACATCTCCTTCTACATCGAGTAACGTATCTATAGTAACGACAGGATTTTCTTTTGGGATACGACTATATCCTTTCCGATGCACTATTCATTCTTTATTGCGTCCCTCGCTCCCTCACATTGTTGTATAAACACAGAAATTGCGTCGCTATGAAATACTATGGCTTCTATGACTTCTCCTTCTAATTCGAGTAACGTTTATATGGAAACGAGAGGATTTTCTTTTCGGATACGTCTAACTTCTTTCCGATGCACAATTCCTTTTTTACTGCATCCGTGGCTCCCTCACATTGACGAATTAACATTGAATTTGCGTCGCTATGAAATACTATGAGTAATATGACCTCTCCTTCGAAATCGAGTAACGTTCCTATGGAAACGATATGATTTTCTTTTGGAATGAGAGCATCTCCTTTCCGATGCACTATTCCTTATTTACTGCATCCCTCGGTCCCTCACATTGACGAATTAACACAGAAGTTGTGTGGCTATGCAATACCATGGGTTCTATGACTTCTCCTTCTAATTCGAGTAACGTTTCTTTAGAAACGACAGGATTTTCTTTTGGGATACGACTGTCTCCTCTCCGATGCACTATTCCTTCTTTACTGCTTTCGTCGCTCCTGCCCATTGACGAATTAACATAGAAATTGCGTACCTATGAAATACAACAGGTTCTATGACATCTCCTTCTAAATCGAGTAACGTATCTATGGAAACGACAGGATTTTCTCTAGGGATACGACTATCTCCTTTCCGATGCACTGTTCCTTCTTTACTGCATCCCTCGCTCCCTCACAATGACGAATTAACACAGGAATTGCGTCGCTATGAAATACTATGGGTTCTATGACATCTCCTTCTAAATCGAAAAACGTTTCTATGGAGACGACAGGATTTTCTTTTGGGATGCGACTATTTCCTTTCCGATACACTATTCCTTCTGTACTGCATCGCTCGGTCCCTCACATTGGCGGTTTAACACAGAAATGACGTCGCTATGAAATACCATGGGTTCTATGACATCTCCTTCTAAATCGAAAAACGTTTCTATGGGAACGACAGGATTTTCTTTTGGGCTACGACTATTTCCTTTCCGATGCACTATTCCTTCTTTACTGCATCCCTCGCTCCCTCACATTGGCGGATTTACACAGAAATTTCGGCGCTATGAAAAACTATGGCCTCTATGACATATCATTCTAAATCGAGTAACGTTTCAATGGAAACGATTGGATATTCTTTTGGGATACGACTATCTCGTTTGCGATGCACTGTTCCTTCTTTACTGCATCCCTCGCTCCATCACATTGACGAATTAACACAGAAATTGCGTCGCTATGAAATACTATAAGTTCTATGACTTCTCCTTCTAGATCGGGTATTGTTTCTACGGAAACGATAGGATTTTCTTTCGGGCTACGAGTATTCCCTTTCCGATGCACTATTCCTTCGTTACTGCATCCCTAGCTCCCTCACATTGACGAATTAACGCAGAAATTGCGTCGTCATGTAATACTATGGGTTCTCCGACCTCTCCTTCAAAATCGGGTACATTCCAATGGAAACGACATGAATATCTTTTGGAATGAGAGTACCTCCATTCCGTGGCACTATTCCTTATTTACTGCATCCCTCGGTCCCTTACATTGACCAATTAACACAGAAATAGTGTCGCTATGTAATACTATGGGGTCTGTGACTTCTCCTTGTAATTCGAATTACGTTTCTTTAGAAACGACAGGATTTTCTTTTGGGATACGACTGTCTCCTTTCCGATGCACTATTCCTTTTTTACTGCTTTCGTCGCTCCTTCACATTTACGAATTAACACAGAAATTGCGACGCAATGAAATACAACGGGTTCTATGACATTTCCTTCTAAATCGAGTAACGTTT
Organism: Schistocerca americana; assembly: GCF_021461395.2. Classification (NCBI taxonomy): domain Eukaryota; kingdom Metazoa; phylum Arthropoda; class Insecta; order Orthoptera; family Acrididae; genus Schistocerca; species Schistocerca americana. Next base: position 49,047,467 of record NC_060119.1, on the reverse strand, counting down.
CTATGGAAACGACAGGATTTTCTCTTGGGTTACGACTATCTCCTTTCCGATGCACAGTTCCTTCTCTACTGCATCCCTCGCTCCCTCACAATGATGAATTAACACAGAAATTGCGTTGCTATGAAATACAACGGGTTCTATGACATCTCCTTCTAAATCGAGTAACGTTTCTATGGAAACGACAGGATTTTCATTTGGGATACGACTATCTCCTTTCCGATGCACTATTCCTTCTTTACTGCAATCCTCAATCGCTCACATTGACGCATTAACAAAGAAATTGCGTCGCTATGAAATGCTATGGGTTCCATGACTTCTGCTTCTAAATCGATTATCGTTTCCGTGAAAACAACAGGATTTCCTTTTGGGATAAGACTACCTCCTTTACGATGCACTATTCCCTCTTTACTGCATCCCTAGCTACCTCACATTGACGAATGAACACAGAAATTGCGTCGCTATGAAATACTATGGGTTGTATGACATATCTTTCTAAATCGAGTCACTTCTCTATGGAAACAGGTTTTTCTTTTGGGATACGACTGTCTCCTTTCCGATGCACTATCCATTCTTTACTGCATCCCTCGCTCCCTCACATTGACGAATTAACACAGAAATTGCGTCGCTATGAAATACAACGGGATCTATGCCATCTCCTTCTAATTCGAGTAACGTTTCTATGGAAACGACAGGATTTTCATTTGGGATACGACTATCTCCTTTCCGATGCACTATTCCTTGTTTATTGCATTCCTCAATCGCTCACATTGACGCATTTTCAAAGAAATTGCGTCGGTATGAAATGCTATGGGTTCCATGACTTCTGCTTCTAAATCGATTAACGTTTCCGTGGAAACAACAGGATTTCCTTTTGGGATAAGACTACCTCCTTTACGATGCACTATTCCTTCTTTACTGCATCCCTCGCTACCTCACATTGACAAATGAACACAGAAATTGCGTCGCTATGAAATACTATGGGTTGTATGACATAATTATCTAAATCGAGTAACGTTTCAATGGAAACGAAACGATTTTCTTTTAGGATACGACTACCTCCTTTCCGATTCACTATTCCACCTTCGCTGCAACCCTCGCTCCCGCACATTGACGAATTAACACAGAAATTGCGTCGCTATGAAATACTATGGGTTGTATGACATATCCTTCTAAATCGAGTCACTTCTCTATGGGAACAGGTTTTTCTTTTGGGATACGACTATCTCCTTTCCGATGCACTATCCATTCTTTACTGCATCCCTCGCTACCTCACATTGACGAATGAACACAGAAATTGCGTCGCTATGAAATACTATGGGTTGTATGACATAATTATCTAAATCGAGTAACGTTTCTATGGAAACGACACGATTTTCTTTTAGGATACGACTACCTTCTTTCCGATTCACTATTCCACCTTCGCTGCAACCCTCGCTCCCTCACATTGACGAATTAACACAGAAATTACGTCGCTATGAAATACAACGGGTTCTATGACATCTCCTTCTAAATCGAGTAACGTATCTATGGTAAGGACAGGATTTTCTATTGGGATACGACCATATCCTTTCCGATGCACTAATCCTTCTTTACTGCATCTCTCGCTCCCTCACATTGACGAATTAACACTGACATTGCGTCGCTATGAAATACTATGGGTTCCATGACCTCTCCTTCTAAATCGAGTACGTTCCTATGGAAATGACACGATTTTCTTTTGGAATGAGGGTACCTCCTTTCCGATGCACTATTCCTTATTTACTGCATCCCTCGGTCCCTTACATTGACGAATTAACACAGAAATAGTGTCACAATGAAATACTATGGGTTCTATGTCTTCTCCTTCTAATTCGAGTAACGTTTCTTTAGAAACGACAGGATCTTCTTTTGGGATACGACTGTCTCCTTTCCAATGCACTATTCCACCTTTACTGCTTTCGTCGCTCCTTCTCTATGACGAATTAACACAGAAATTGCGACGCTATGAAATACAACGAGTTCTATGACATCTACTTCTAAATCGAGTAACGTTGCTATGGAAACGACAGGATTTTCTCTTGGGATTCGACCATCTCCTTTCCGATGCACTGTTCTCTCTTTACTGCATCCCTCGCTCCCTCACATTCACGAATTAATACAGAAATTGCGGCGATATGAAATACTATGGGATCTATGACATCTCATTCTAAATCGAGTAACGTTACAATGGAAACGACTGGATATTCTTTTGGGATACGACTATCTCGTTTGCGATGCACTATTCCTTCATTACTGCAACCCTCGGTCCCTCAGATTGACGAAATAATACAGAAATTGCGTCGCTATGAAATACCATGGGTCCTATGACATCACCTTCTAAATCAAAAACGTTTCTATGGAAACGACAGGATTTTCTTTTGGGATGCGACTATTTCCTTTCCGATGCATTATTCCTTCTTTACTGCATCCCTCGCTCCCTCACATTGGCGGATTAACACAGAAATTGCATCGCTATGATAAACTTTGGGATCTATGACATATCATTCTAAATGGAGTAACGTTACAATGGAAACGACTGGATATTCTTTTGGGATACGACTATCTCGTTTGCGATGCACTGTTCCTTCTTTACTGCATCCCTCGCTCCATCACATTGACGAATTAACACAGAAATTGCGTCGCTATGAAATACTATAAGTTCTATGACTTCTCCTTCTAGATCGGGTATTGTTTCTACGGAAACGATAGGATTTTCTTTCGGGCTACGAGTATTCCCTTTCCGAAGCACTATTCCTTCGTTACTGCATCCCTAGCTCCCTCGCATTGACCAATTAACACAGGAATAGTGTTGCTATGTAATACTATGGGGTCTATGATTTCTCCTTGTGATTCGAGTTACGTTTCTTTAGAAACGACAAGATTTTCTTTTGGGATACGACTGTCTCCTTTCCGATGCACTATTCCTTTTTTACTGGTTTCGTCGCTTCTTCACATTTACGAATTAACACAGAAATTGCGTCGCAATGAAATACAACGGTTTCTATGACATCTCCTTCTAAATCGAGTAACGTTTCTATGGAAACGACAGGATTTTCTCTTGGGATACGACTATCTCCTTTCCGATGCACAGTTCCTTCTTTACTGCATCCCTCGCTCCATCACAATGATGAATTAACACAGAAATTGCGTCGCTATGAAATACAACGGGTTCTATGACATCTCCTTCTAAATCGAGTAACGTTTCTATGGAAACGACAGGATTTTCTCTTGGGATACGACTATCTCCTTTGCGATGCACTATTCCTTCTTTACTGCAACCCTCGGTCCCTCACATTGACGAATTTACATACAAATTGCGTCGCGTTGAAATACTATGGGTTGTATGACATCTCCTTCTAAGTCGAGGCACGTTACTATGGAAACGACAGGATTTTCTTTTGGGATACGACTGTCTTCTCTCCGATACACTATTCCTTGATTACTGTTTCACTCGCTCCTTCACATTGACGAATTAACCCAGAAATTGCGTCGCTATGAAATACTATGGGTTCTATGACATCTCCTTCGAAATCGAGTAACGTTTCTATGGAAACGACAGATTGTTCTTTTCTGATACGACTGTCTCCATTTTGATGCACAATTCCTTCATTACTGCATCCCTCGCTCCCTCACATTGACGAATTAACACAGAAAATGCGTCGCTATGAAATACAAAGGGTTCTATGACATCTCCTTCTAAATCGAGTAACGTTTCTATGGAAACGACAGGATTTTCATTTGGGATACGACTGTCTACTTTCCGAAGCACTATCCACTCTTTACTGCATCCCTCGCACCCTCACATTGACGAATTAACACAGAAATTGCGTCGCTATGAAATACCATGGGTTATATGACATAATTATCTGAATCGAGTAACGTTTCTATGGAAACGACACGATTTTCTTTTAGGATACGACTACCTCCTTTCCGATTCACTATTCCACCTTCACTGCAACCCTCGCTCCCGCACATTGACGAATTAACACAGAAATTGCGTCGCTATGAAATACAACGGGTTCAATGACATCTCCTTCTAAATCGAGAACGTATCTATGGTAACGACAGGATTTTCTATTGGGATACGACTATATCCTTTCCGATGCACTATTCCTTCTTTACTGCATCCCTCGCTCCCTCACATTGATGAATAAACACAGAAATTGCGGCGCTAAGAAATACTATGGCTTCTATGACTTCTCCCTCTAAATCGAGTAACGTTTCTATGGAAACGACAGGATTTTCTTTTGGGATACGACTATCTTCATTCCGATGCACAATTCCTTCTTTACTGCATCCGTCGCTCCCTCACATTGACGAATTAACACCTAAATTGCGTCGCTATGAAATACTATGAGTTCTCTGACATCTCCTTCTAAAGTGAGTAACGTTTCTATGGAAACGACAGGATTTTCATTTGGGATACGACTATCTGCTTTCCGATGCACTATTCCTTCTTTACTGCATCTCTCGCTCCCTCACATTGACGAATTAACACTGACATTGCGTCGCTATGAAATACTACGGGTTCCATGACCTCTCCTTCTAAATCGAGTACGTTCCTATGGAAATGACACGATTTTCTTTTGGAATGAGGGTACCTCCTTTCCGATGCACTATTCCTTATTTACTGCATCCCTCGGTCCCTTACATTGACGAATTAACACAGAAATAGTGTCACAATGAAATACTATGGGTTCTATGTCTTCTCCTTCTAATTCGAGTAACGTTTCTTTAGAAACCACAGGATCTTCTTTTGGGATACGACTGTCTCCATTCCGATGCACTATTCCACCTTTACTGCTTTCGTCGCTCCTTCACTATGACGAATTAACACAGAAATTGCACCGCAATGAAATACAACGAGTTTTATGACATCTACTTCTAAATCGAGTAACGTTTCTATGGAAACGACAGGATTTTCTCTTGGGATTCGACTATCTCCTTTCCGATGCACTGTTCCCTCTTTACTGCATCCCTCGCTCCCTCACATTCACGAATTAATACAGAAATTGCGTCCTATAAAAATACTATTGGTTGTATGACTTATCCTTCTAAATCGAGTCACGTTCCTATGGAAACGACAGGATTTTCTTTTGGGATACGACTATAGTCTTTTCGATGCACTATTCCTTGATTACTGTTTCACTCGCTCCCTCACATTGACGAATTAACACAGAAATTGCGTCGCTATGAAATACCATGGGTCCTATGACATCTCCTTCTAAATCAAAAACGTTTCTATGGAAACGACAGGATTTTCTTTTGGGATGCGACTATTTCCTTTCCGATGCACTAGTCCTTCTTTACTGCATCCCTCGCTCCCTCACTTTGGCGGATTAACACAGAAATTGCGGCGCTATGAAATACTATGGGATCTATGACATATCATTCTAAATCGAGTAACGTTACAATGGAAACGACTGGATATTCTTTTGGGATACGACTATCTCGTTTGCGATGCACTGTTCCTTCTTTACTGCATCCCTCGCTCCATCACATTGACGAATTAACACAAAAATTGCGTCGCTATGAAATACTATAAGTTCTATGACTTCTCCTTCTAGATCGGGTATTGTTTCTACGGAAACGATAGGATTTTCTTTCGGGCTACGAGTATTCCCTTTCCGATGCACTATTCCTTCGTTACTGCATCCCTAGCTCCCTCACATTGACGAATTAACACAGAAATTGCGTCGTCATGAAATACTATGGGTTCTCCGACCTCTCCTTCAAAATCGAGTACGTTCCAATGGAAACGACATGAATATCTTTTGGAATGAGAGTACCTCCATTCCGTGGCACTATTCCTTATTTACTGCATCCCTCGGTCCCTCACATTGAACAAATTAACACAGATATAGTGTCGCTATGTAATACTATGGGGTCTATGACTTCTCCTTGTAATTCGAGTTACGTTTCTTTAGAAACGACAGGATTTACTTTTGGGATACGACTGTCTCCTTTCCGATGCATTATTCCTTTTTTACTGCTTTCTTCGCTCCTTCACATTTACGAATTAACACAGAAATTGCGTCGCAATGAAATACAACGGGTTCTATGACATCTCCTTCTAAATCGAGTAACGTTTCTATGGAAACGACAGGATTTTCTCTTGGGATACGACTATCTCCTTTCCGATGCACAGTTCCTTCTTTACTGCATCCCTCGCTTTCTCACAATGATGAATTAACACAGAAATTGCGTCGCTATGAAATACAACGGGTTCTATGACATCTCCTTCTAAATCGAGTAACGTTTCTATGGAAACGACAGGATTTTCTCTTGGGATACGACTATCTCCTTTGCGATGCACTATTCCTTCTTTACTGCAACCCTCGGTCCCTCACATTGACGAATTAACATACAAATTGCGTCGCGTTGAAATACTATGGGTTGTCTGACATCTCCTTCTAAATCGAGTCACGTTACTATGGAAACGACAGGATTTTCATTTGGGATACGACTGTCTTCTCTCCGATACACTATTCCTTGATTACTGTTTCACTCGCTCCTTCACATTGACGAATTAACACAGAAATTGCGTCGCTATGAAATACTATGGGTTCTATGACATCTCCATCGAAATCGAGTAACGTTTCTATGCAAACGACAGATTGTTCTTTTCTGATACGACTGTCTCCATTTTGATGCACAATTCCTTTATTACTGAATCCCTCGCTCCCTCACATTGACGAATTAACACAGAAATTGCGTTGCTACGATATACTAATGGTTCTATGACATCTCCTTCTATATCGTGTAACGTCTCTATGGTAAGGGCGCCATGTTCTTTTGGGATACAGGTATATCTTTTCCGATGCTCTGTTCCTTCTTTACAGCATTCCTCGCTCCCTCACATTGACGAATCAACACAGAAATTGCGTCGCTATGAGATACTATGGGCTCTATGACATCTCCGTCGAAAACGAGTAACGTTGCTATGGAAACGACAGGATTTTCTTTTGGGATACAAGTATCTCCTTTCCGATGCACTAATAATTCATTACTGCACTCCTGTCGGCCTCACATTGACGAATTATCGCAGAAATTGCAGCGCTATGAAATACAATCTGTTCTATGACGTCAAGTTCTCAATCGAGTAACGTATCAATGGAAACGACAGGATGTTCTTTTGGGATACGACTATCTCCTTTCCGATGCCCTATTCCTTCGTTACTGCATCCCTCAATCCCTCACATTGATGCATTAACATAGAAATTGCGACGCTATGAAATACTATGCGTTCCATGACATCTGCTTCTAAATCGAGTAACGTTTCCATGGAAACGACAGGATTTCCTTTTTAAATGCGACTACCTCCTTTACGATGCACTATTCCTTCTTTGCTGCATCCCTCGCTCCCTCTCATTGACGAATTAACACAGAAATTGCGTCGCTATGAAATACTATGAGTTCTATGACATCCCCTTCTAGATCGGATATTGTTTCTATGGAAACGATAAGATTTTCTTTCGGGATACGAGTATTTCCTTTCCGAAGCACTATTCCTTCTTTACTGCATCCCTAGTTCCCTTACATTGACGAATTAACACAGAAATTGCGTCGCTATGAAATACTATGTGTTCTGTGACTTCTCCTTCTAAATCGTATAGCGTTTCCATAGACACGAGAAGATTTTCTTTTGGGATACGACTATCTGCTTTCCGATGCAATATTCCTTCTTAACTGCATCCCTCGCTCCCTCACATTGACGAATAAACGCTGAAATTGCGTCGCTATGACATACTATGTGTTCTATGACCTCTCCATCTAAATCAAGTTATGTCCATATGGAACCGACAGGATTTTCTTTTGGAATACGAGTATCTCCTTTCCGATGCACTATTCCTTATTTACTGCATTCCTCGGTCCCTCACATTGACGAATTAACACAGAAATTGCGTCGCTATGATATACAATGGGCTCTACGACTTCTCCTTCTAAATCGAGTTCCGTTTCTATGGAAACGGCAAGTTTTTCCATTGGGATACGACTATCTCCTTTCCGATGCACTTTTCCTTCTTTATCTGCATTCCTGGCGCCCTGACATTGAGAATTAAGACAGAAATTGCGGCGCAATGAAATACAATGGGTTCTATACCATCTCCTTCTAAATCGAGTAAGGTTTCTATGGAAACGACAGGATTTTCTTTTGGGTACGACTATCTCCTTTGCGATGCACTTTTCCTTCTTTACTGCAACCCTCGGTCCCTCACATTGACGAATTAACACAGAAATTTCGTCGCTATGAAATAGTATGGGTTCTATGACATCTCCTTCGAAATCGAGTAACGTTTCTATGGAAGCGACAGGATGTTCTTTTGGGATACGACTATCTACATTTTGATGCACTATTCCTTCTCTACTGCATCTCTCGCTCCCTCACATTGACGAATTAACACAGAAATTGCGGGGCTATGATGTACTATGGGTTCTATGACATCTCCTTCTATATCGTGTAACGTTTCTATGGTAAAGGCACGATGTTCTTTTGGGATACGAGGATATCCTTTCCGATGCACTGTTCCTTCTTTACAGCATCCCTCTCTCCCTCACATTGACGAATTAACACAGAAATTGCGTCGCTGTGAAATACTATGGGTTGTATGACATCTCCTTCTAATTCGAGTAACGTTTCTATGGAAACGAAAGGATTATATTTTGGGATACAAGTATCTCCTTTCCGATGCACTATTCCTTCTTTGCTGCATCCCTCGCTCCCTCAAATTGACGAACCAACACAGAAATTGCGTCGCTAAGAAACACTACGGGTTGTATGACAAATCCTTCTGAATCATGTAACGTTTCTATGGAAACGACAGGATTTTCTATTGGGATACGACTATCTCGTTAGCGTTGCACTAATCCTTCTTTACTGCACTCCTGGAGCCCTCACATTTCGGAATTAACACAGATATTGCGTCGCTATGAAATACTAAGTGTTCTATGACATCTCCTACGAAATCGAGTAACGAGTCTATGGAAACGGCAGGATTTTCTTTTGCGATACGAGTATCTCCATTCCGATGCACTATTCCTTCTTTACTGCATCCCTAGCTCCCTTACATTAACGAATTAACACGGAAATTGCGTCGCTATGAATTACTATGTGTTCTGTGACTTCTCCTTCTAAATCTGTAAGTAGGCTGTTTAGGTTTTTTTATTGGTAACGCCACCTCTGTATGAAAATCACTGGCTGTGCTGTGTGCAGTCTGTGGCTAGTTTGCATTGTTGTCTGCCATTGTAGTGTTGGGCAGCGGCAGCTGGATGTGAACAGCGCGTAGCGTTGCGCAGTTGGAGGTGAGCCGCCAGCAGTGGTGGATGTGGGGAGAGAGATGGCGGAATTTTGCGCCGGCCGAAGTGGCCGTGCGGTTAAAGGCGCTGCAGTCTGGAACCGCAAGACCGCTACGGTCGCAGGTTCGAATCCTGCCTCGGGCATGGATATTTGTGATGTCCTTAGGTTAGTTAGGTTTAACTAGTTCTAAGTTCTAGGGGACTAATGACCTCAGCAGTTGAGTCCCATAGTGCTCAGAGCCATTTGAACCATTTTTTTGATGGCGGAGTTTTAGAAATTTGTCATGAACTGCTATATTTATATATGATGATATCAAGGTAAATACATTGTTTGTTCTCTATTAATATCTTTCATTTGCTAACTATCCCTATCAGTAGTTAGTGCCTTCCATAGTTTGAATCTTTCATTTAGCTGGCAGTAGTGGCGCTCGCTGTAGTGCAGTAGCTTGAGCAGCGAAGATTTTTGTGAGGTAAGTGATTTGTGAAAGGTATAGTTTAATGTTAGTCAGGGCCATTCTTTTGTAGGGAATTTTGAAAGTCAGATTGCGTTGCGCCAAAAAAATATTGTGTGTCAGATAAAGCACAGTCTTGTATAATTGTTCAAAGGGGACGTTTCGTACAGGGAAAGATCACCTCTCCGCGGTAGTGACTATCACAGAGACAATCAGAGAAACAGGCAATATGGGAACGAAAATAATTATTATTACGGGTGACAGAATAACTTTAGACGCAACGGTCCAGCGCGCAGTTACGATTCAGGGAGAAATTCTCCACCACTTAACCGACAAGAAAGAAACTACAGGAACTACCGACATGACGACAGACGATGTGATCGTAACGACAGACCTGAATTGCATCAGAACTGGCGGGATTCAAACAGAGCAGGGCCTTCTCGTCACGGTGAATTTGTAGAAGTTAGGTCTCCAAATCCCAATAACGACGCGCGCCAACAAAGAGACCATAGGCAATGACTCACACCGCTGGCTGCCACAAAACGTACTTAGGAAACTGACGACGCAGCTGCCGTAGCTAGTAATTACGTAAAAATGGAAGACATTAGGGACATCTTACTCCAAGAACGCGACGTAAAACATAACAACATTGCATATCCTGTGATTCACATTACAGTAAATGACGTAAAATTTACGGCAGTACTTGACTCTGGCAGTCCCATTTCAGTAATCAGTGTTACAGCCTTAAGCAAATGCAACAAATCGAACGATTGCCCCACACTTCCGTTACGTAAGATTAAATTACAAGGTGCAATCTTTGGAAAAAGTGTAGATGTACGCCAACAAACCAACTTAGAATTCTTTTGTCAAAGCCACAGCTTCTCTATGAACTTTCTTATTGTTCCATTATTGTAGACGGAAATTATACTGGGAGTAGACTTTTTGAATGAATACAAAGCTATCTTAAACTTTCACGATGCTGAAATAACTTTAGAAAAAGAAGGTAAGTCAGTAGCTTTGAAATTTGAAGATTGGCTATCAAACCATGACGAAGAAATTAATCGGCTTTACCTCCTGTTAGACAACAGTTCGGAATTTTCGACGGAACTTGACGCTAACAATCATTCTGCAAGTACTGACAGGGATGATATCGACGGCGCATTTGACACTAATAAGTTAATTCAGAATAAAATTCAAACAATTGAGAATTGTAATGACACTGATAGGCAGGACCTTTTTGAGATTTTACAAGCGCATTCCACAGTTTTTGCTCACAAAACAGGAACAATCAAGGGATTTCAATACCAATTTCTTGTTCGTGAGCATACTAAATTTTGTGTTAGACCATACGTAATTCCAGCACATTATAGGGACCGTGTTAGAACAGAAATACAATCTATGCTTGACGAGGGCATTATTGAGCCTGCAGTAAGCTCATACAACAATCCGTTACATGTTGTTGAGAAGAAAAATTGATCGATCAGGCTTGTCTTAGATTCGAGACAAATCAATACTATCATTATTCCTGAAACAGACAGGCCGCAGACGATGGAAGAACTTCTTCAAAATTTTAATGGTGTAAAAGTGTTGTCTTCCATTGATCTCAGATCCAGCTCTTATCAGATCGAACTTCATCCAGAATGTAGAAAATACACAGCTTTCCTTTGTTCCGGCGTTTGTGATCAGTTTCGGAAACTTCCTTTTGGTTTGAACATTTCTTCAGCAGCATTCATTTGCGGGCTAAATTCCATATTACCTGAATTCTTAAAACGTCACATCACCTTATATGTAGACGATATTCTGATAGCAGAAGCCTCATGGAAACAACACAATCGCATCCTCAACAGCGTGTTACATATTTTTGCAGAATCTGGAATTACAGTTAACTTGGAAAAGTCTGAATTCGGTAGGACAAAAGTGAAGTTTTTAGGACATATTATTTCTTCTGAAGGCATTCAGCCGGATCCTGAAAAGTTAGAAGCAATCAGAGCCATTCCAGTTCCATCTACAAAAAGACAAGTCCGCAGTTTTCTAGGTCTCGTAAATTTTTACCGTCGTTTTCTGAATATGCAAATTCTTGTTACACCAAAACTTTGTTCCCTCACTGGAAAAAATACTATTTGGAACTGGGACGAACAAGCACAGTTGGAATTCAATTCTTTGAAAGAATCGCTACTTAACGCGCCAATACTAGCTCATCCAGATCTGTCACAAGATTTCTGCCTTAGCACGGATTCTTCTAAAGTCGGTCTTGGTGCCCATTTATTTCAAGAATCCATAGAAAATGACACTACCGTTCAGAAAACCATTGCTTTTGCTAGCCGAGTGCTAACAAAATCTGAAAAAAATTATTCCGTTACTGAATTAGATGCTTTGGCTATCGTTTGGGCATTTAACAAATTCCGTTTCTTTCTTTCTGGTAAGCACGTAAAAGTATACAGTGATCATCGTGCATTACAATTTCTTATGTCTTCAAAATTAAATCATGGCAGGTTAAAACGTTGGGCATTGTTTCTGCAAGAATTCCGCTTCACAATAGTCTACATTCCCGGCAAGGAGAACATTGTTGCGGACGCACTGTCACGCGCACCGGCTGGGCTTGAGAAAAGTAACACAGAAGGCAACCTCGAGAAAAATTTCAGTATTCTTTACATTCAGAAAGTCGCCTTTGAAAACTTCATCACCACATCTTTAAAGGACATTGCTCATGAACAAGATAAAGATCCGATTTGGAAAGACATCAAGAGCAAATGGCATGAAAAGACACACACACAGATTCGGCATTATTACCTGGTTAGAAACAACATACTCTTCAAACGCTGCACTGTTGATGACAAGCTATGGGTACTTTGCATTCCAGACGATTTTGTTAATGAGCTCATTTGGTACATTCATTTCAGCTACGCACATTTTGGTCCACGAAAATGTTATCATATTCTTCGAACGACTTGTTATTTTAACAATATGGAAAAGAGAATTCGAAGAGTCTTGTCTATTTGTAAACTTTGTCAAAAGGCGAAACTATCTACTGTCTCACGTCGTGCTCCGTTATTTCCTATTATTCCTTCTAAATTAAAAGAATTTGCTGCTGTTGATCTCTTGAGATCGCTTGTCAGAACATCTAATGGATTTTCGTACGTTTTAGTCGCTGTTGAACTTACTTCAAAATTTGTTTCTTTCACTCCGTTACGTAAAGCCACTGGACGATCTGTATCCAACGCCTTTGTTAAAAATTTCTTACGTGAAGTTGGACACGTTAGCGAAGTCATTTCAGATAACGGACCTCAATTCAGATCTGCTGTTTGGTCACGCATGCTTCGGAATCATAAAATCAAACCTGTTTTTATTTCAATGTACTCACCACATTGTAACCCGTCTGAACGGATTATGAAAGAAATCAATAAGCTTTGCAGACTTTATTGTCACAGAAAGCATCAGCATTGGGACAGATATTTACACTTATTTCAAAATGTGCTGAATGAAATGCCTCATGATTCCACTGCTTTACCACCTACTCTTGTACTAAAGAATGAAGAACCACCGAACAGAGTCAGAGAGCTTGTACCTTTCCCAAATACACGTAAACTTCGACACAAAGACATAATTGATTTGGCTCTTAAAAATATAATATCTGCAGCAGACAAAAGGAGAAAACTACACGGTAAAGCAAATGCAAAGAAATTGTATATTGGTCAGAAAGTTCTCATTAAAGCTCATTCATTGTCACATAAGAAGAAACACTTGAGTCACAAATTCTTTCTAGTTTACAATGGACCTTACAGAATCCGACGTATACCACATGATAATTGCATTGAAGTTGAAACTCTGCGTACTAGGAAGAGTAAGGGTTTACACCACATTTCACATGTAAAACCGTTTATTGAAAGATAATCTGCTTTTTAACTTTGTCTTTGCCATATAACTTTTCACTTTACATTACTAGTATGCTGTGTCAGACTTAAGAAACTGTTAACATACAACTATGTTTGAAGTTAAATATCCAGTCTAGAACCTAGGGAACATTTTTAACCAGAAATTACGAATGCATTGTTATAGTGAACAGACGACACAGTGTTGTATTTGTACATTCTTGCTTGTTAGTTGCACGATGACGTAACGACTATAAGGCTCACATACTTAGAACATTTACCAGTACTGCTAATGAGATTTTAATGCAACATTTTGGTTTACTTGAAAATACATTCTGGGTTTAAAGTACTTTCTGTGAGATACCAGACGACACAGTGGTTAGTTTATGTGACAACTACACAGTTTTATCACGACGCTACTAATGAGTGAAAATTTACAATGTTGCTTTTGCAGTGTTTCTGTTTTATATCTGCACAGTTTTCTGTTTTATTCTGGAAAGTAAAACAGGTTTTAGTAGTAACTTTTGTAGTAAAGCTACAATGAGACTGCCTTTTCCGTAGCACAACAATACGTTACAGTACAGTACTTTCTTCATCACAGCAATAAGCGTAATAACTAAGACATTTATACGCAAAGCATTTCACTTTTGTGTATTATGAGGTAAGTACATTGACTTCTGCAGAACTTAGCTTTCGGAGGACGATAACTACGACACTTCCACACAGATTATGTTGCAACAAGACGCACATTTAGCGCTACAGTACACGTATTTAAGTGATTAATTTTGTACTTAAAACATTTATTTTTAAAGATTTTTTGAATTACAAAGAAAGTTTTCCGTGATACATTTCGTTCCATTGCTGTAATCTGTAACACCTGAGGGTATAATTACATTAATCCTCAGGAGGGTACACGCTTACTTTGTGTACCACGCGTGTGGCAACCACAAGGAACCCTAGCTAATATGGTATTTGCTTATACAACTTTACACATCGGTACCATATTTCTCTAACACACAAATTACACAGCTATCTGATCATTTAACTGAGAGATAAACATTTTTTTACTACATCAGTGACACATGTTTACGCAATACACAGTTGGGTAACTTCACACTTATGAAACTGTATTTTGTCTGTACTTTGTAAACTGTTCATATTTTTTCGGAATCATTGTGATACTATGAGAGCTTTGAATGATGTATTTGGTAAGGGAGCATGATTTTAAAATACGTTTGAGGTAGATGACACTATTGAAATGAGCAGAGAATTTTTTTTAGGTTTTGAAATTATTGGAGGAAGCTACGACAATTTTGAGAATTGACTGAGATGTTATGATATTATTACGACGACGATGTGTACTATGCTGTTGAGATATGTTTATGATCAATAAGATGATGCTACCGTATATGAGGAATAAGAAGTATGTTGGAAACCAAGAATCGTACTTTAAGAGTTATGAAATGTGCGTAAATGCGTGACTGTATCACAATGCTAACGAATATTTTATTTGGACACTTATATTTATAGGATTTTCTTTCTACAGATTTGCAACGCTAATTCTTGACCTGTGAAATATTTTTATGTGAGACTGTCACTGTAGCGGAAACTGCTGTCGTAAATATTTCCGTAAGAAAGTTAAGTGACCACCTGCACGTAATGCGTAGCGGGCACCCACCTGGGCGACAGCCGCCCGAAAAAAAGCCATTAGCCTTTCAGCGGCACAGGTAGAAAAAAAAGGGAGGCCATTATCCTGGCTATTGACGTTCCTTTGTAGAAAGCATCGCTAATATTACACGCTCATTACCTGAAAACATATGGTTACTCGTACTTTGTGCTAATTACTGAAATGCTTATGAATTGATGGGAAATATTCGTACATCTGCACACCTGATTATGACAAGTGTCTTTCTACAAGAGTTGAGAGCTACTGACTTACGAAATGCCACATGACTATTGAATGATATTTTTATGCTTTGGTTTGCGTAATTGCTTATTTCAGTTGACATCTGTTTTCCAGCTGTGTTGCAGCATTGGTTTCATAAAATAAAATTAAATGCATTTGCTAATGTGAACACTTTCTGTCAACAGATCTATTAAATAATAATTTTGTGATCCACATTCTTCAAAAAAGGAGCACCTGGAAAGGAAAGAACAATAAGAAGGCACTAGTAACAGTAACTGCATACATAATATTCTTTTCAAGTACATGGTAATATTTTTTTTACAATAAGTTGTTGTGGTGCACCACTTTAATTACTTAGACATTAAGATGTGATTATACATTTCCCTTATCTGCATTGTTATCTTTAGTGTACTATTTTTTCTGCATGAGCTATGTCATGTTTAGATATAAGCAGCTGTTTGCCAGGCATAGTGCTACTGAACTTTAATTTGTGTTACTCTGCTAAGCCAGATTTATTTTTTTGTTTGCTGCGCATTGCCTCATATTAGTTGTAATGTTGAATTGCTTGGTAATTTAGATTTACTGTAGCTTGCTTTGCGATTATCCATTTTTTATTGCTGTTTATATTAATTGTTTTATGTGCTGCTGCATTGCCTCGTCCCTTAGTTTAGCATCTGAGCTCAGTAGATTTAAGTTAGCTTAAGAGGGGGTAGACTATATAAGAAACTGACTATGGAGAATAGGTAAAGAATGCATTGCGAAGTTATATGAAAAAGATTTGGGCCCAAATGAGTATTGTACAATCAGAAATAATTATTTTGAAAGAAATATGAACAGAATACAGAAAGCAGGCTTAGATAGGACTTTTTGGGAATAATGATGAACAAAGGGAGATCTCCATGCAAAATACTGCAGTAAAACAAACCCTGTCCTTTCCCTTTTGTGTTATCCCACTATATGTTTGTGTACTCTTGTGTATTTGTTTTCTTCCTGTCTCTGTGTACTGTTTCATAGAACTTTTTTCTCTTCTAATACTAAGTTACATTTGCTATGATGAGGAATACTGTTATCCTCAAATACAATTGGCATTAATAATGTGTTATTTACTTTGTAAAGATGTTTAGACATTATTTATTCTGTTTTGTGTTAATGCTCATGTGTGAAGTTGATGTTTCGAAAGTTATTCTGATCTTTTATGTATGTACTCATGTCATAATTCCAGTAACACTGACGCATATGTCTATTTCTATTCTTTTGTAACGCCTGTTTTACTACAAATGTTATCTGTATTGTTATGTTCTTTAATGATGTATTTTGTACCTTTGTAATTGTATTCTCATGTTATAAAATTGTAATTGACACCAGTTCATCTTATTATTAACTTGTAAGTTACATTTCACTGCACACGTTTCTGTTGGTCATAGTATATGGACAATATGTGAGAAGTAGGGACTGTTAGTGTTTGCACGTGTGTTAATAATTCAGCAAGGGACTGGATAACAGCATTGTTGGTTCTAAGGACAATTCCAAAAACTTTGTGAGTGCACAAGTGGTGGTTTATGGACTTGCTATATTCTCCGCAAGACTCTTCGATGGTGAATGTGCACCTGCACAATCGCAACAGATGGCTGCTGGCCATCTCTACAAGGACTACAGTGGGTCTGCATCTATGATGACCCACCATGCCATTATTTCTACAAGGACTGCAGTGGGTCTGCACCTCTGGTGGCCCACCAATACCACAATCTCTACCAGGACACCTGTGGGTCTGCTCTGTGATGACCTACCTACCAATGTTCTTCAAAACTTCGAATGACTCTGCTGTGGGTTTGCTCCATTGTGGCCCATTACCTGTCAGCATGTCAAGAGTCAGCACTGTCTTTCCGTTGGAAGGACAACACTACTTCTTCAAGCCTGCATGGAAATCCACTACTTCTGTGTGCAATTTCTTTTACTAATGAGATTTTGTGAAAAAAAAACCTGTAATTACTATTATGATGAATGATCAGGACTGTCTTTATGGACTGTGAGAAATTTTTAGCTTTTGACCAACATTGTATCAATAAGTGTGTGCATTTGATTTCTTTGTTATTGTAATTATAAAAATTATTTTCAAATCTGTATTGGCCACTGCCCAATTCAATTTGTAAAAATTTTTGTGGGGAGCATGGGGGCTATGTAAGTAGGCTGTTTAGGTTTTTTTATTGGTAACGCCACCTCTGTATGAAAATCACTGGCTGTGCTGTGTGCAGTCTGTGGCTAGTTTGCACTGTTGTCTGCCATTGTAGTGTTGGGCAGCGGCAGCTGGATGTGAACACCGCGTAGCGTTGCGCAGTTGGAGGTGAGCCGCCAGCAGTGGTGGATGTGGGGAGAGAGATGGCGGAGTTTTGAAATTTGTCATGAACTGCTATATTTATATATGATGATATCAAGGTAAATACATTGTTTGTTCTCTATTAATATCTTTCATTTGCTAACTATCCCTATCAGTAGTTAGTGCCTTCCATAGTTTGAATCTTTTGTTTAGCTGGCAGTAGTGGCGCTCACTGTATTGCAGTAGCTTGAGCAGCGAAGATTTTTGTGAGGTAAGTGATTTGTGAAAGGTATAGTTTAATGTTAGTCAAGGCCATTCTTTTGTAGGGAATTTTGAAAGTCAGATTGCGTTGCGCTAAAAAAATATTGTGTGTCAGGTTAAGCACAGTCTTGTATAATTGTTCAAAGGTGACGTTTCAAATCGAGTAACGTTTCAATACACACGACAAGATTTTCTTTTGGGATACGACTATCTGCTTACCGATGCACTGTTCCTTCTTTACAGCATCCCTCTCTCCCTCACATTGACGATTTAACACAGAAATTGCGTCGCTATGAAATACTATGGGTTCCGTGACTTCTGCTTCTAAATCGAGTAACGTTTCCATGGAAACGACAGGATTTCCTTTTGGGGTAAGACTACCTCATTTCCGATGCACTATTCCTACTTTACTGCATCCCTCGCTCCCTCACATTGACGAATTAACACAGAAATTTCGTCGCTATGATATACTATGGGTTCTATGACATATCCTTGTAAATCGAGTAATGTTTCTATGGAAACGATAGGATTTTTTTTCGCGATACCGGTATCTGTTTTCCGATGCACTATTCATACATTACTGCGTCCCTCGCTCCCTCACATTGACGAATTAACACAGAAATTGCATCGCTTTGAAATACTATGGGTTCTATGATTTCTCCATCTAAATCGAGTAAAGTTTCTATAGACACGACAAGTTCTTCTTTTCGGATACGACTGTCTCTTTTCCGATGCACTATTTCTTCTTAACTCCATCTTTCGCTCACTCACATTGACGAATTAACACAGAAATTGCGTCACTATGAAATACAACGGGTTCTATGACATCTCCTTCTAAATCGAGTAATGTATCTGTGGTAACGACTGGATTTTCTTTTGGGATACAAACATCTCCTGTCCGATGCACCATTCCTTCTTTACTGCATCCCTCGCTCCCTCACATTGATGAATAAACACAGAAATTGTGTCGCTATGAAATACTATGGATTCTATGACTTCTCCTTCTAATTCGAGTTACGTTTCTTTAGAAACGACAACATTTCCTTTTGAGATACGACTAACTCCTTTCCGATGCACCATCCCTTCTTTACTGCATCCCTTGCTCCCTCACATTGACGAATTAACATAGAAATTGCGTCGCTATGAAATACAACGGGTTCTATGACATCTCATTCTAAATCGAGTAACGTTTCTATGGAAACGACAAGATTTTCTTTTGGGATGCGACTATTTCCTTTCCGATGCACTATTCCTTCTTTAATGCATCGCTCGCTCCCTCACATTGGCGGATTAACACAGAAATTGCGGCGCTATGAAATACAATGGGTTCTATACCATCTCCTTCTAAATCGAGTAACGTTTCTATGGAAACGACAGGATTTTCTTTTCGGACACGACTATCTCCTTTGCGATGCACTATTCCTTCTTTACTGCAACCCTCGGTCCCACACATTGACGAATTAACACAGAAATTACGTCGCTATGAAATACTATGGGTTCTATGACTTCTCCTTCGAAATTGAGTAACGTCTCTATGGAAACGACAGGATGTTCTTTTGGGATACGACTATCTCCAGTTTGATGCACTATTCCTTCTTTACTGCATCACTCGCTCCCTCACATTGACGAATTAACACAGAAATTGCGGGGCTATAATATACTATGGGTTCTATGACATCTCCTTCTATATCGTGTAACGTTTCTATGGTAAGGGCACGATGTTCTTTTGGGATACGAGTATATCCTTTCCGATGCACTGTTCCTTCTCTACAGCATCCCTCGCTCCCTCACATTGACGAATCAACACAGAAATTGCGTTGCTAAGAAACACTACGGGTTGTATGACATATCCTTCTAAATCATGTAACGTTTCAATAGAAACGACAGGATTTTCTATTGGGATACGACTATCTCGTTAGCGATGCACTAATCCTTCTTTACTGCACTCCTGGTGGCCTCACATTTCGGAATTAACACAGATATTGCATCGCTATAAAATACTAAGTGTTCTATGACATCTCCTACGAAACCGAGTAGCGATTCTATGGAAACCGCAGGATTGTCTTTTGCGATACGAGTATCTCCATTCCGATGCACTATTCCTTCTTTACTGCATCCCTCGCTCCCTCACATTGACGAATTAACTCAGAAATAGCGTCGCTATGAAATACAACGGGATCTATGACATCTCCTTCTATAACGAGTAACGTTTCTATGGAAACGACAGGATTTTCTTTCGGGATACGAGTATCTCCTTACCGATGCACTCTTCCTTCTTTACTGCATCCCTCGCTCCATCACATCGACGAATTAACACAGAAATTGCGTCGCTATGAAATACTATGGGTTCTCTGACATCTCCTTCCAAGCCGAGTAACGGTTCTATGGGAACGACAGGATTTTCATTTGGGATACGACAATCTGCTTTCCGATGCACTATTCCTTCTTTACTGCATCTCTCGCTCCCCTCACATTGACGAATTAACACTGGAATTGCGTCGCTATGAAATACTATGGGTTCTATGACCTCTCCTTCTAAATCGAGAAACGTTCCTATGGAAACGACATGATTTTCTTTTGGAATGAGAGTATCTCCTTTCCAATGCACTGTTCCTTACTTACTGCATCCCACGGTCCCTCACATTGAAGAATTAACACAGAAATTGCCATGCTATGAAATACTATGGGTCCTTCTAAATCGAGTAACGTTCCAATGGAAACGACATGATTTTATTTTGGAATGATAGTATCTTCTCTCCGATGCACCATTCCATATTTACTGCATCCCTCGGTCCCTCACATTGAAGAATTAACACAGAAATTGTGTCGCTATGAAATACTATGGGTTCTATGACTTCTCCTTCTAATTCGAGTAACGTTTCTTTAGAAACGACAGGATTTCCTTTTGGGATACGACTGTCTCCTTTCCGATGCACTATTCCTTCTTTACTGCTTTCGTCGCTTCTTCACATTGACGAATTAACACAGAAATTTCGTCGCTATGAAATACAACGGGTTCTATGACATCCCCTTCGAAATCGAGTAACGTTTCTATGGAAACGACAGGATGTTCCTTTGGGATACGACTATCTCCATTTTGATGCACTATTCCTTCTTTACTGCATGCCTCGCTCCCTCACATTGACGAATTAACACAGAAATAGCGGGGCTATGATATACTATGGGTTCTATGACATCTCCTTCTATATCGTGTAAGGTTTCTATGGTATGGGCACGATGTTCTTTTGGGATACGAGTATATCCTTTCCGATGCACTGTTCCTTCTTTACAGCATCCCTCGCTCCCTCACATTGACGAATTAACACAGTTATTGCGTCGCTGTGAAATACTATGGGTTATATGACATCTCCTTCTAATTCGAGTAACGTTTCTATGGAAACGAAAGGATTTTCTTGCGGGATACGACTATCTCGTTAGCGATGCACTAATCCTTCTTTACTGCACTCGTGGAGCCTTCACATATCGGAATTAACACAGATATTGCGTCGCTATGAAATACTAAGTGTTCTATGACATCTCCTACGAAATCGAGTTACGATTCTATGGAAACGGCAGGATTTTCTTTTGCGATACGAGTGTTTCCATTCCGATGCACTATTCCTTCTTTACTGCATCCCCCGCTCCCTCACATTGACGAATTAACAAAGAAATTGCGTCGCTATGAAATACTATGAGTTCTATAACATCTCCTTGTAAATCGAGTTATGTTTCTATGTAAACGATAGGAATTTTTTTCGGGATACGAGTATCTCTTTTCCGATGCACTATTCATACTTAACTGCGTCCCTCGCTCCCTCACATTGACGAATTAACACAGAAATTGCTTCGCTTTGAAATACTATGGGTTCTATGATTTCTCCATCTAAATCGAGTAAAGTTTCTATAGACACGACAAGATTTTCTTTTGGGATACGACTGTCTCTTTTACGATGCACTATTTCATCCTAACTGCATCCTTCGCTCCCTAACATTGACGAATTAACACAGAAATTGCGTCGCTATGAAATACAACGGGTTCTATGACATCTCCTTCTTATTCGAGTAACGTTTCTATAAAACGATAGGAATTTCTTTTGGGATACGACCATCTCCTTTCCGATGCACCATTCCTTCCTTACTGCATCCCTCGCTCCCTCACATTGACGAATTAACACAGAAATTGCGTCGCTATGAAATACAACGGGTTCTATGACATCTCATTCTAAATCGAGTAACGTTTCTATGGAAACGACAAGATTTTCTCTTGGGATACGACTATCTCCTTTACGATGCACTGTTCCTTCTTTACTGCATCCCTCGCTCTTTCACAATGACTAATTAACACCGGAGTTGCGTCGCTATGAAATACTATGGGTTCTATGACATCTCCTTTTAAATCGAAAGACGTTTCTATGGAAACGACAGGATTTTCTTTTGGGATGCGACTGTTTCCTTTCCGATGTACTATTCTTTCTTTACTGCAACCCTCGGTCCCTCACATTGACGAATAACCACAGAAATTGCGTCGCTATGAAATACTATGGGTTCTATGACATCTCCTTCGAAATCGAGTAACGTTTCTATGGAAACGACAGGATTTTCTTTTGGGATACGACTATCTCCTTTGCGATGCACTATTCCTTCTTTACTGCAACCCTCGGTCCCTCACATTGACGAATTAACACAGAAATTCCGTCGCTATGAAATACTATGCGTTCTATGACATCTCCTTCGAAATCGAGTAACGTTTCTATGGAAACGACAGGATGTTCTCTTGGGATACGACTATCTCCATTTTGATGCACTATTCCTCCTTTACTGCATCTCTCGCTCCCTCACATTGACGAATTAACACAGAAATTGCGGGGCTATGACATACTATGGGTTCTATGACATTTCCATCTATATTGTGTAACGTTTCTATGGTAAGGGCACGATTTCTTTTGGGGTACGAGTATATCCTTTCCGATGCATTGTTCCTTCTTTACAGCATCCCTCGCTCCCTCACATTGACGAATCAACACAAAAATTGCGTCGCTATGATATACTATGGGTTCTATGACTTCTCCTTCTAATTCGAGTAACGTTTCTATGGAAACGACAGGAATTTCTTTTGGGATACGACTATCTTCTTTCCGATGCGTAATTCCTTCTTTACTGCTTCCGTCGCTCCCTCACATTGACGAATTAACACCTAAATTGCGTCGCTATGAAATACTATGGGACATCTGACATCTCCTTCTATACCGAGTAACGGTTCTATGGAAACGACAGGATTTTCATTTGGGATACGACTATCTGTTTTCCGATGCGCTATTCCTTCTTTACTGCATCTCTCGCTCCCCTCACATTGACGAATTAACACTGAAATTGCGTCGCTATGAAATACTATGTGTTCTATGACATCTCCTTCGAAATCGAGTAACGTTTCTATGGAAACGACAGGATTTTCTTTTGGGATACGAGTATCTGTTTTCCGATGCAGTATTCCTTCTTTACAGCATCCCTCGCTCCCTCACATTGACGAATTAACACAGAAATTGCGTCGCTATGAAATACTATGGGTTCTATGGCATCTCCTTCTAAATCGCGTATTGTTTCTATGGAAACGATAGGATTTTCTTTCGGGGTACGAGTATTTCCTTTGCGATGAACTATTCTTTCTTTTCTGCATCCCTACCTCCCTCACATTGACGAATTAACACAGAAATTACGTCGCTAGGAAATACTATGGATTCTGTGTCTTCTCCTTCTAAATCGAGTAACGTTTCTATAGACGCGACAAGATTTTCTTTTGGGATACGACTATCTACTCTCCGATGCACTATTCCTTCTTTACTGCATCCCTCGCTCCCTCACATTGACCAATTGACACTGAAATTGCGTCGCTATGAAATACAATGGGCTCTATGACTTCTCCTTCTAAATCGAGTACCGTTTCGATGGAAACGACAGGTTTTTCCATTGGGATACGACTATCTCCTTTCCGATGCACTAATAGTTCTTTATCTGCACTCCTGGCGCCCTCACATTGACGAATTAACACAGCAATTGCGTCGCTAAGAAATACTACGGGTTGTATGTCAAATTATTCTAAATCATGTAACGTTTCTATGGAAACGACAGGATTTTCTATTGGGATACGACTACCTCGTTTGCGATGGACTAATCCTTCTTTACTGCACTCCTGGAGCCCTCACATTTAGGAATTAACACAGATATTGCGTCGCTGTAAAATACTATGGGGTTCTATGACATCTCCTAAGAAATCGAGTAACGATTCTATGGAAACGGCAGGATTTTCTTTTGGGATACGAGTATCTCCTGTCCGATGCACTAATCCTTCTTTATCTGCACTCCTGGCGCCATCACATTGACGAATTAACACAGAAATTGCGTCGCTATGAAATACTACGGGTTGTATGACAAATCCTTCTAAATCATGTAACGTTTCTATGGAAACAAAACGATTTTCTATTGGGATACGACTATCTCGTTTGCGATGCACTGTTCCTTCATTACTGCATCCCTCGCTCCCTCACATTGACGAATTTACACAGAAATTGCGCCGCTATGAGATCCAATGGGTTCGATGGCATCTCCTTCTAAATCGAGTAACGTTTCTATGGAAACGACAGGATTTTCTCTTGGGATACGACCATCTCCTTTCCGATGCGCTGTTCCTTCTTTACTGCATCCCTCGCTCCCTCACAATGACGAATTAACAACGGAATTGCGTTACCATGAAATACTATGTGTTCTATGACACCTCCTTCTAAATCGAAAATCGTTTTTATGGAAACGACAATATTTTCTTTTGGGATGCGACTATTTCCTTTGCGATGCACAATTCCTTCTTTACTGCAACCCTCGGTCCCTCACATTGACGATGAAACACAGAAATTGCGCCGCTATGAAATACTATGTGTTGTATGACTTATACTTCTAAATCGAGTCACGTTTCCATGGAAACGACGGGATATTCTTTTGGGATACGAGTATCTCCTTTCCGATGCACTATTCCTTCTTTACTGCCTTCCTCAATCCCTCACATTGACGAATTAACACAGACATTGCGGCACTATGAAATACTATGGGATCTATGATATCTTCTACGAAATCAAGTAACGTTTCTATGGAAACGACAGGATATTCTTTTGGGATACGAGTATCTCCTTTCCGTTGCACGATTCCTTATTTACTGCATTCCTCGGTCCCTCACACTGACGAATTAACACCGAAATTGCATCGCTATGAAATACAATGGGCTTTATGACTTCTCCTTCTAAATCGAGTACCGTTTCTATGGAAACGACAGGTATTTCGATTGGGATACGACTATCTCCTTTCCGATGCACTAATCCTTCTTTATCTGCACTCCAGGCGCCCTCACATTGACGAATTAACACAGAAATTGCGTCGCTATGAATACTACGGGTTGTATGACAAATCCTTCTAAATCATGTAACGTTTCTATGGAAACAAAAGGATTTTCTATTGGGATACGACTATCTCGTTTGCGATGCACTGTTCCTTCATTACTGCATCCCTCGCTCCCTCACATTGACGAATTTACACAGAAATTGCGTCGCTATAATATACAATAAGTTCTATGACATCTCCTTCTAGATCGGGTATTGTTTCTTTGGAATCGATAGGATTACCCTTCGGGATACGAGTATTTCCTTTCCGATGCACTATTCCTTCCTTACTGCTTCCCTAGCTCCCTCAGATTGACGAATTAACGCAGAAATTCCGTCGCCATGAAATACTATGGATTCTATGACCTCTCCTTCTAAATCGAGTACGTTCCTATGGAAACGACATGATAGTGTCGCTATGAATTGCTATGGGTTCTATGACATCTCCTTCTAAATCGAGTACGTTCCTATGGAAACGACATGATTTTCTTTTGGAATGAGAGTACCTCCTTTGCGATGCACTATTCCTTCTTTACTGCAACCCTCGGTCCCTCACATTGACGAATTAACATACAAAATGCGTCGCTATGAAATAGTATGGGTTGTATGACTCATCCTTCTAAATCGAGTCACGTTTCTATGGAAACGACAGAATGTTCTTTTGGGATACGACTATCTCCATTTTGATGCACCATTCCATCTTTACTGCATCCATCGCTCCCTCACATTGACGAATTAACACTGAATTTCCGTTGCTATGATATACTATCAGTTCTATGACATCTCCTTCTATATCGTGTATTGTTTTTATGGAAACGATAGGATTTTTTTTCGGGATATGAGGATCTCTTTTCAATGCACTATTCATACTTTACTGCGTCCCTCGCTCCCTCACATTGACGAATTAACACAGAAATTGCTTCGTTTTGATATACTATGGGTTCTATGATTTCACCATCTAAATCGAGTAACATTTCTTAAGACACGACAGGATTTTCCTTTTTGATTCGACCATCTCCTTGCCGATGCACCATTCCTTCTTTACTGCATCCCTCGCTCCCTCACATTGATGAATAAACACAGAAATTGCGTCGCTATGAAATACTATAGGTTCTATGACTTCTCCTTCTAATTCGAGTGACGTTTCTATGAAACTACAGAATTTTCTTTTAGGATACGACCATCTCCTTTCCGATGCACTATTCCTTCTTTACTGCATCCCTCGCTCCCTCACATTGACGAATCAACACCGAAATTGCGTCGCTAAGATATCCTACGGGTAGTATGAGAAGTCCTTCTAAATTATGTAACGTTTCTATGGAAACGACAGGATTTTGTATTGGGATACGACTATCTCGTTTGCGATGCACTAATCCTTCTTTACTGCACTCCTGGAGCCCTCAAATTTCGGAATTAACACAGATATTGCGTCGCTATGATATACTATGTGTTCTATGACATCTCCTACGAAATCGAATGACCATTCTATGGAAACGGCAGGATTTTCTTTTGCGATACGAGTATCTCCATTCCGATGCACTATTCCTTCTTTACTGCATCCCTCGCTCCCTCACATTGACGAATTAACACTGAAATTGCGTCGCTGTGAAATACTATGGGTTCTATGACATCTCCTACAAAATCGAGTAACGATTCTATGGAAACGGCAGGATTTTCTTTTGCGATACGAGTATCTCCATTCCGATGCACTATTCCTTCTTTACTGCAACTCTCGCTCCCATCACATTGACGAATTAATACTGACATTGCGTCGCTATGAAATACTATGGGTTCTATGACATCTCCTACAAAATCGAGTAACGTTTCTATGGAAACGACATGATTTTCTTTTGGAATGAGAGTATCACCTTTCCGATGCACTATTCCTTATTTACTGCATCCCTAAGTCCCTCACATTGACGAATTAACACAGAAATTGTGTCGCCATGAAATACTATGGGTTTAAGGACTTCTCCTTCTAATTCGAGTAACGTTTCCTTAGAAACGACAGGATTTTTTTTGGGATACGACTGTCTCCTTTCCGATGCACCTTTCTTACTTTACTGTTTTCGTCGCTCCTTCACATTGACGAATTAACACAGAAATTGCTTCGCTATGAGATACAACGGGTTCGATGACATCTCCTTCTAAATCGAGTAACGATTCTATGGAAACGACAGGATTTTCTTTTGGGATGCGACTATTTCCTTTCCGATGCACTATTGCTTCTGTGTTGCATCCCTCGCTCCCTCACATTGACGTATAAACACAGAAATTGCGTCGCTATAAAACACTGTGTGTTCTATGACTTTTCCGTCCAATTCGAATAACGTTTCTATGGAAACAACAGGAGATTCTTATGGGATACCACTGTCTCCTTTCTGAAGCACTATTCCTTCTTTACTGCATCCCTCGCTCCCTCACATTCACGAAATAACACAGAAATAGCGTCGGTATGAAATACTATGAGTTCTATGACCTCTCCTTCTAAATCGAGTTACGTTCCTATGGAAACGACAAGATTTTCTTTTGGAATACGAGTATCCCCTTCCCGATGCACTATTCCTAATTTACTGCATTCCTCGATCCATCATATTGACGAATTAACACTGATATTGCTACGCTATGAAATACTATGGGTTCTATGACCTCTCCTTAAAATCGAGTATTGTTCCTATGGAAACGACATGATTTTCTTTCAGAATTAGAGTATCTCCTTTCCGATACGCTATTCCTTATTTACTGCATCCTTAGGTCCCTCACATTGACGAATTAACACTGAAATTGCGTCGCTATGAAATACAACGGGATCTATGACATCTCCTTCTAAATGGAGTAACGTTTCTATGGAAACGACAGGAATTTCTTTTGGGATACGAGGATCTCCTTACCGATGCACTCTTCCTTCTTTACTGCATCCCTCGCTCCATCACATTGACGAATTAACACTGAAATTGCGTCGCTATGAAATACTATGGGTTCTATGACCTCTCCTTAAAATCGAGTTCCGTTCCTATGGAAAGGACAGGATTTTCTTTTAGAATACGAGTATCCCCTTTCCTATGCACTATTCCTAATTTACTGCATCCCTCGGGCCCTCACATTGACAAATTAATACAGAAATTGCTTCGCTATGAAATACTATGGGTTCTATGAATTCTCCTTCTAAATCGAGTAACGTTTCTTTAGAAACGAGAGGATTTCCATTAGGGATACGACTATTTCCTTTCCGATGCACTATTTCTTCTTTACTGCATCCCTCGCTCCTTCACATTGACGAATTAACACAGAACTTGCGTCGCTATGAAACACAACTGGTTATATGACATCTCCTTCTAAATCGAGGAACGTTTCTATGGAAACGACAGAATTTTCTTTTGTGATACGAGTATCTCCTTTCGGATGCACTATTCCTTCTTTACAGCATCCCTCGCTCCCTCACATTGACGAATTAACGCAGAACTTGCGTCGCAATGAAGTACAACGGGTTCTATGACATCTCCCTTTAAATCAAGTTACGGTTCTATGGAAACGACAGGATTTTCTTTTGGGAAACGACTATCTGCTTTCCGATGCACTATTGCTTCTGTATTGCATCCCTCGCTCCCTCACATTGCCGAATCAACACAGATATTGCGTCGCTATGAAATACTATGGGTCTATGACATCTCCATCTAATTCGAGTAACGTATCTATGGAAACGACAGGATTTGCTTTTGGGATACCAGTAATTCCTTTTCGATGCACTAATCCTTCTTTACTGCATCCCTCGCTCCCTCACATTGACGAATCAACACAGAAATTGCGTTGCTATGAGATACTATGGGTTCTAAGACACTTCCCTCGAAAACGAGTAACGTTACTATGGAAACGACAGGATTTTCTTTTGGGATACGAGTAATTCCTTTCCGATGCACTAATTCTTCATTACTGCACTCCTGGCGCCCTAACATTAACGAATTATCGCAGAAATTGCATCGCTACGAAATACAATGTGTTCTGTGACATAACCTTCGAAATCGAGTAACGTTTCAATGGAAACAACTGGATTTTCTTTTGGGATACGAGTATCTCCTTTCCGATGCACTATTCCTTCTGTACTGCAGCCCTCGCTCCCTCACATTGACTAATTTACACAGACATTTCGTCGCTGTGAAATACAACGGGTTCTATGACATCTCCTTCTAAATCGAGTACCGTTTCTATGGAAACGACAGGATTTTCTTCTGGGATACGACAATCTCCTTTCTGATGCACTATTTCTGCTTTACTGCATCCCTCGCTCCCCCACATTGACGAATTAACACAGATATTGCGTCGCTATGAAATGCTAAGTATTCTATGACTTCTCCTTTAAAATGGAGTATCGTTTCTATGGAAACGACACGAATTTCTATTGGGATACGCCTATCTCCTTTCCGATGCACTATTCCATCTCTACTGCATCCCTCGCTTCCTCACTTCGACGAATTAACACAGAAATTGCGTCGCTTTGAAATACTATGGGTTCTATGGCATCTCCTTCTAAATCGAATAACGTTTCTATGGAAATAACAGGATTTTCTTTTGGGATACGACTATCTCCTTTCCCATGCATTATTCCTTCTTTACTGCATCCCTCGCTGCCTCACATTGACGACATAAGACAGAAATTGCGTCGCTATGAAATAGTATGCGTTCTATGACTTCTCCTTCAAAATCGAGTGACGTTTCTATGAAACGACACGATTTTTCTTTGGGATACGACTAACTCCTTACCGATGCACTATTCCTTCTTTACTGCATCTCTCGCTCCCTAACATTGACGAATTAACACAGAAATTGCATCGCTATGAAATACTACGGGTTCTATGTCATCTCCTTCTAAATCGAATGACGTTTCAATGGAAACAACAGGATTTTCTTTTGGGATACGACTATCTCCTTTCCGATGCACTATTCCCTCTTTACTGCTTCCCTCGCTCCCTCACATTGACGAACCAACTTAGAATATGCGTAGCTATGAAATACTATGACTACTATGACATCTCCTTCTTAATCGAGTAACGTTTCTGTGGAAACGACAGATTTTCTTCTGGGATCCTAGGATCTCCTTTCCGATACACTATTCCTTCCTTACTGCATCTCTCGCTCCCTAACATTGACGAATTAACACAGAAATTGCGGCGCTATAATATACTAAGGGTTCTATGACTTCTCCTTCTAAATCGAGTAACGTTTCTATAGAAACGACAGGATTTTCTTTTCGGATACGACTGTCTCCTTTCCGATGCACTTATCCTCCTTTACTACATCCCTCGCTCCCTCACATTCACGAATTAACACAGAAAGTGCGTCGATATGAAATACAACGGGTTCTATGACATCTCCTCTTAAATCGAGTAACGTTTCTAAAGGAAAAAACAGGAATTTCTATTGGGATACGACTATCACCTTTCCGATGCACTATTCCTTTTTTACTGCATCCCTCGCTCCCTTACATTGCCGAATTAACACAGAATCTGCGTCGCTAAGCAGTACTATGGATTCTATGACTTCTCCTTCTAAAGCGAGTAACGTTTCTATAGAAACGACGGGATTTTCTTTTGGGATACGACTGTCTTATTTCCGATGCACTATTCCTACTTTACTGCTTCCCTCGCTTCCTTACATTGACGAATTAACACAGAAATTTCGTCACTATGAAATACGACGGGTTCTATGACATCTCCTTCTAAATCGAGTAACGTATCTATGGAAACGAAAGGATTTTGTTTTGGGATACGACCATCTCCTTTCCGATGCACTATTCCTTTTTTACTTCATCCCTCGCTCCCTCACATTGACGAATTAACACAGAAATTGCGTCGCTATGAAATACTAAGTGTTCTGTGACATCTACTTCTAAACCTAGTAACGTCTCTATGGATAGACAGGATTTTCTTTTGGGATACGACTATTTCCTTTCCGATGCACTATTCATTCTTTACTGCATCCCCCGCTCCCACGCATTAACGAATTAACACAGAAATTGCATCGTTATGAAATACTGTTTGTTGTATGACACATTCTTCTAAATCATGTAATGTTTCAATGGAAACGACAGGATTTTCCTTTGGGAAACTACTATCTCCTATCCGAAGCACTTATCCTTCTTTACTGCACTCCTGGAGCCTTCACATTGACGAATTGGCCTTGGGCAAGTACAGAAAGGGCAACAGCCTCCACGGGTGCGGGGCAAAGTCAGGACATGCGGGGACCAAGCAGCAATCGGTATTGTAATTGTCAACTGTCGAAGCTGCGTTGGTAAAGTACCGGAACTTCAAGCGCTGATAGAAAGCACCGAAGCTGAAATCGTTATAGGTACAGAAAGCTGGCTTAAGCCAGAGATAAAATCTGCCGAAATTTTTACAAAGGTACAGACGGTGTTTAGAATGGATATACTGCATGCAACCGGTGGTGGAGTGTTCGTCGCTGTTAGTAGTAGTTTATCCTGTAGTGAAGTAGAAGAGGATAGTTCCTGTGAATTATTATGGGTGGAGGTTACACTAAACAACCGAACTAGGTTAATAATTGGCTCCTTTTACCGACCTCCCGACTCAGCAGCATTAGTTGCAGAACAACTGAGAGAAAATTTGGAGTACATGTCACATAAATTTTCTCAGCATGTTATAGTCTTAGGTGGAGATTTCAATTTACCAGATATAGACTGGGACACTCAGATGTTTAGGACGGGTGGTAGGGACAGAGCATCGAGTGACATTATACTGAGTGCACTATCCGAAAATTACCTCGAGCAATTAAACAGAACAGGGAATCAGTGATCATAAGGCCGTTGCAGCATCCCTGAATATGGAAGTTAATAGGAATATAAAAAAAGGGAGGAAGGTTTATCTGTTTAGCAAGAGTAATAGAAGGCAGATTTCAGACTACCTATCAGATCAAAACGAAAATTTCTGTTCCGACACTGACAATGTTGAGTGTTTATGGAAAAAGTTCAAGGCAATCGTAAAATGCGTTTTAGACAGGTACGTGCCGAGTAAAACTGTGAGGGACGGGAAAAACCCACCGTGGTACAACAACAAAGTTAGGAAACTACTGCGAAAGCAAAGAGAGCTCCACTCCAAGTTTAAACGCAGCCAAAACCTCTCAGACAAACAGAAGCTAAGCGATGTCAAAGTTAGCGTAAGGAGGGCTATGCGTGAAGCGTTCATTGAATTCGAAAGTGAAATTCTATATACCGACTTGACAGAAAATCCTAGGAAGTTCTGGTCTTACGTTAAATCAGTAAGTGGCTCGAAACAGCATATCCAGACACTACGGGATGATGATGGCATTGAAACAGAGGATGACACGCGTAAAGCTGAAATACTAAACACCTTTTTCCAAAGCTGTTTCACAGAGGAAGACCGCACTGCAGTTCCTTCTCTAAATCCTCGCACAAACGAAAAAATGGCTGACATCGAAATAAGTGTCCAAGGAATAGAAAAGCAACTGGAATCATTCAATAGAGGAAAGTCCACTGGACCTGACGGGATACCAATTCGATTCTACACAGAGTACGCGAAAGAACTTGCCCCCCTTCTAACAGCCGTGTACCGCAAGTCTCTAGAGGAACGGAGGGTTCCAAAGGATTGGAAAAGAGCACAGATAGTTCCAGTCTTCAAGAAGGGTCGTCGAGCAGATGCGCAAAACTATAGACCTATATCTCTTACGTCGATCTCTTGTAGAATTTTAGAACATGTTTTTTGCTCGCGTATCATGTCATTTCTGGAAACCCAGAATCTACTATGTAGGAATCAACATGGATTCCGGAAACAGCGATCGTGTGAGACCCAGCTCGCCTTATTTGTTCATGAGACCCAGAAAATATTAGATACAGGCTCCCAGGTAGATGCTATCTTTCTTGACTTCCGGAAGGCGTTCGATACAGTTCCGCACTGTCGCCTGATAAACAAAGTAAGAGCCTACGGAATATCAGACCAGCTGTGTGGCTGGATTGAAGAGTTTTTAGCAAACAGAACACAGCATGTTGTTATCAATGGAGAGACGTCTACAGACGTTAAAGTAACCTCTGGCGTGCCACAGGGGAGTGTTATGGGACCATTGCTTTTCACAATATATATAAATGACTTAGTAGATAGTGTCGGAAGTTCCATGCGGCTTTTCGCGGATGATGCTCTAGTATACAGAGAAGTTGCAGCATTAGAAAATTGTAGCGAAATGCAGGAAGATTTGCAGCAGATAGGCACTTGGTGCAGGGAGTGGCAACTGACCCTTAACATAGAGAAATGTAATGTATTGCGAATACATAGAAAGAAGGATCCTTTATTGTATGATTATATGATAGCGGAACAAACACTGGTAGCAGTTACTTCTGTAAAATATCTGGGAGTATGCGTGCGGACAGATTTGAAGTGGAATGATCATATAAAATTAATTGTTGGTAAGGCGGGTACCAGATTGAGATTCATTGGGAGAGTCCTTAGAAAATGTAGTCCATCAACAAAGGAGGTGGCTTGCAAAGCACTCGTTCGGCCTATACTTGAGTATTGCTCATCAGTGTGGGATCCGTACCAGATCGGGTTGACGGAGGAGATCCAAAGAAGAGCGGCGCGTTTCGTCACAGGGTTATTTGGTAACCGTGATAGCGTTACGGAGATGTTTAACAAACTCAAGTGGCAGACTCTGCAAGAGAGGCGCTCTGCATCGCGGTGTAGCTTGCTCGCCAGGTTTCGAGAGGGTGCGTTTCTGGATGAGGTATCGAATATATTGCTTCTCCCTACTTATACCTCCCGAGGAGATCACGAATGTAAAATTAGAGAGATTAGAGCGCGCACGGAGGCTTTCAGACAGTCGTTCTTCCCGCGAACCATACGCGACTGGAACAGGAAAGGGAGGTAATGACAGTGGCACGTAAAGTGCCCTCCGCCACACACCGTTGGGTGGCTTGCGGAGAATCAATGTAGATGTAGATGTAGATGTAGAATTAACACAGAAACTGCGTCGCTATGAAATACTATGGGTTCTATGACTTCTCCCTCTAAACCGAGTAACGTTTCTATGGATACGACAGGATTTTCTTTTGGGATACGACTATCTAATTTCCAATGCACTTATCAATCTTTACTGCACTCCTGGCGCCCTCACATTGACGAATTAACACATAAATTGCGTTGCTATGAAATACTATGGGTTCTATGACTTCTCCTTCTAAATCGAGTAACGTTGCTATGGAATCGACAGGATAGTCTTTTGGGATACGAGTAACTCCTTTCCGATGCACTATTCCTTCTTTACTGCACTCCTCGCGCACTCACGTTGACGAATTAACACAGAAATACTATGGATTCTATGACATCTTCTAAATCGAGTTACGTTTCAATGGAAACGATAGGATTTTTTTTTTCGATTACGACTATCCCCTTTCCGATGCACTATTCCTTCTTTACTGCATCCCGCGCTACCGCACAATCACGAATTAACACAGAAATTGCGTCGCTATGAAATACTTTGTGTTCTATGACATCTCCTTCTAAATCGAGTAACGTTTCTATGGAAACGACAGGATTTACTTTTGGGATACGAGTACCTCCTTTCCGATGCACTATTCCTTCGTTACTGCATCCCTCGCTCCCTCACATTGACGAATTAACACAGAATTTGCGTCGCTATAAAATACTATGAGTTCTATAACATCTCCTTCTAAATCGAGTTACGTTTGTATGGAAACGACAGGATTTTCTCTTGGGATACGACTATTTTCTTTCCGATGCACTATTCATTCTTTACAGAATACCTCACTCCCTCACATTGACGAATTAACACAGAAATTGCGGCGCTATGAAATACTATGTGTTCCATAACATCTCCCTCTAAATCGAGTAACGTTTCTATGGAAACGACAAATTTTCTTTTGGGATACGGGTATCAAATTTCCGATGCACTTATCCTCCTTTACTGCACTACTGGCGCCCTCGCATTGACGAATTAACACAGATATTGCGTTACTATGAAATACTATGTGTTCTATGACTTCTCCTTCTTAATTGAGTATCGTTTCAATAGAAACGACTGGATTTCCCTTTGGGATACGAGTATCTCCTTTCCGATGCACTATTCCTTCTTTACTGCATACCTCGCTCCCTCACATTGACGAATTAACACAAGAATTGCGACGCTATCAAATACTATGGGTTCTATGCCATCTTCTTGTAAATCGAGTATCGTTTCTATGTTTAACGACAGGATTTCTTTTGGGAGACGACTATCTCCTTTCCGATGCACTATTCCTTCTTTACTGCATCCCCCGCTCCCTCACATTGACGAATTAACACAGAAATTGCGGCGCTATGAAATACTATGTGTTCCATAACATCTCCCTCTAAATCGAGTAACGTTGCTATGGAAACGACAAATTTTCTTTTGGGATACGGGTATCTCTTTTCCGATGCACTATTCCTTCTTTACTGCATCCCTCGCTCCACAACATTGACGAAGTAACTCAGAAATTGCAGCGCTATGAAATACTGTGGGTTCTGTGACATCTCCTTTTAAACCGAGTATCGTTTCAATGGAAAGGACAGGATTTTCCTTTGGGATACGAGTATCTCCTTTGCGATGCATTATTAATTCTTTACAGCATCCCTCACTCCCTTACATGATCGCATTAACATAGAATTTGCGTCGCTATGAAATACTATGGGATCCATGACTTCTGCTCTAAATCGTGTAACGTTTCTATGGAAAAGACTTGATTTCCTTTTGGGATTAGACTATCTCCGTTCCGATGCACTATTCCCTCTGCACTGCATCCCTCGCTCCCTTACATTGACGAATTAACACAGGAATTGCGTCGATATGAAATACAACGGGTTGTATGACATTTCCTATTAAATCGACCAACGTTTCTATGGAAACAACAGGAATTTCTTTTGGGATACGATGATCTCCTTTCCGATGCTCTATTCCTTCTCTACTGCATCCCTCGCTCCCATACATTGACGAATTAACACAGAAATTTCGTCGCTATGAAATAGAAGGGGTTCTGTGACATCTCCTTCTAAATCGAGTAATGTTTCGATGGGAACGACATGATTTTCTTTTGGGATACGACTATCTCCTTTCCGATGCACTATTCCTTCTTTACTGCATCCCTCGCTCCCACACATAGTTGAATTAACACAGAAATTGCGTCGCTAAAAAATTCTATGGGACCTACAACATCTCCTTCTAAATCGAGTAACGTTTCTATGGAAACGACAGGATTTTCTTTTGGGATACGACAATTTCCTTTCCGAAGCACTATTCATTCTATACTGCATCCCTCGCTCCCTCACTTTGACGAATTAACACAGAAATTGCGTCGCTATTATATACTATGGATTGTATGACATTTCCTTCTAAATCGAGTAACGTTTCTATGGAATCGACAGGATTTTCTTTTGGGATACGACTATGTCCTTTCCGATACACTACTCCTTCTTTACTGCATCTCTCGCTCCCTCACATTGACAATTTAACACAGAAATATCGTCGCTATGACATACTATGATTTCTATCACATCTCCCTCTATACAGAGTAACGTTACTATGGAAACGACAGGATTTTCATTTGGGATACGACTATTTCCTTTCCGATGCACTATTCATTCTTTACTGCATCCCTCGCTCCCTCACATTGACGAATTAACACACAAATTGCGTCGCTATGAGATACTATGTGTTGTATGACATTTCCTTCTAAATCGAGTAAGGTTTCTATGGAATCGAAATGTTTTCTTTTGGGATACGACTATCTCCTTTCCGATGCACTATTCCTTCTTAATGCATCCCTCGCACCCTCACATGACGAATTAACACAGTAATTGCGTCGCTATGAAATACTATGTGTTGTATGACATCTCCCTCTAAATCATGTAACGTAACTGTGGAAACGACAGGATTTTCTTATGGGATACGACTACCTAATTTCCGATGCACTTATCTATCTTTACTGCACTCCTGGCGCCCTCACACTGACGAATTAACACAGAAATTGCGTTGCTATGAAATACTATGGGTTCTATGACTTCTCCTTCTAAATCGAGTAACGTTTCTATGCAAACGACAGTATTGTCTTTTGGGAAACGACTATTTCCATTCCGATGCACTATTCCTTCTTTGCTGCATCCGTCGCTCTCTCACATTGACGAAATAACACAGAAATTGCGTCGGAAAGAAATACTATGTGTTGTATGACATATCCTTCTAAATCGAGTAACCTTTCTATGGAAACGACAGGATTTTATTTTGGGATACGACTATCTCCTATCCGATGCTCTATTCCTTACTTACTGCATCCCTCGCTCCCTCACATTGAGAATTTAACACAGAAATTGCGTCGCTATAAAATACTATGGGTTCTATGACATCTCCCTCTAAACCGAGTAACGTCTCTATTGATACGTCGGGATTTTCTTATGTTATACGACTATCTCCTTTCCGATGCACCATTCCTTCTTTACTGCATCCCTCACTCCCTCAGATTGACGTATTAACACAGATATTGCGTCGTTATGAAATACTATGGGTTGTATGGCATATCCATCTAAATCATGTAATGTTTCAATGGAAACGATAGGATTTTCTTTTGTGATACTACTATCTCCTATCCGAAGCACTTATCCTTCTTTACTGCACTCTTGGCGCCCTCACATTGACGAATTAAAACAGAAACTGCGTCGCTATGAAATCCTATAGGATCTATGACATCTCCCTCTAAACCGAGTAACGTTTCTATGGATACGACAGGATTTTCTTTTGGGATACGACTAACTAATTTCCAATGCACTTATCCTTCTATACTGCACTTTGGCGCCCTCCCATTGACGAATTAACACATAAATTGCGTTGCTATGAACTACTATGGGTTCTATGACTTCTCCTTCCAAATCGAGTAACGTTTCTATGGAATCGACAGGATTGTCTTTTGGGATACGAGTATCTCCTTTCCGATGCACTATTCCTTCTTTACTGCATCCCTCGCCCCCTCACATTGACGAATTAACACAGAAATTGCTTCGCAATGTAAAACTAAGGGTTCTACGACTTCGTCTCCTAAATCGAGTAACGTTTCAATGGTAACGACAGGATTTTCTTTTGGGATTCGACTATCTCCTTTCCGATGTACTATTCCTTTTTTAATGCTTCCCTCGCTCCCGCACACTGACGAATTAACACAGAAATTGCGTCGCTATGAAATACTATGGATTCTAAAACATCTCCTTCTAAATCGAGAAACGTTCCAATGGAAACGACACGATTTTCCTTTGGGATACGACTATTTTCTTTAAGACGCCCTATTACTTGTTCACTGCATCCATCGCTCCCTCACATCGACGAATTAACACAGTAATTGCGTCGCTATGAAATACCATGTGTCCAATAAAATCTCCTTCTAAATCGAGTAACGTTTCTATGGAAACGACAGTATTCACTTTTGGGATACGACTATTTCCTTTCCGACTCACTATTCATTCTTTACTGCACCCCTCGCTCCCTCAAATTGACGAAATAACACAGAAATTGCGTCGCTATGAAATACTATGGGTTCTAAAACATCTCCTTCTAAATCGAGTAACGTCTTTATGGAAACGACACGATTTTCTTTTGGGATACGACTATCTCCTTTCCGATGCACTATTCCTTCTTTACTGCACCCCTCGCTCCCTGACATTGACGAATTAACACAGAAATTGCGTCGCTATGAAATACAATGAGTTCTATAACATCTCCTTCTAAATCGAGAAACATTCAAATGGAAACGACAGAATTTTCCTTTGGGATACGAATATTTTCTTTAAGATGCACTATTCCTTATTTACTGCACCCCCCCCCCCCCCCCCCCCCGCTCCCTCACATTGACGAATTAACACAGAAATGGCGTCGCTATGAAATACAATGGGTTCTATGACGTCTCCCTCTAAACTGAGTAACGTTTCTATGGACACGACAGGATTTAATTTTGGGATACTACTATCTCCTATCCGATGCACTATTCCTTCTTTCCTGCTTCCCTCGCTCCCTCACACAGAAATTGCGTCGTTATGAAATACTATGGGTTGTATGACATATCCTTCTAAATCATGTAATGCTTCTATGGAAACGACAGGATTTTCTTTCAGGATACTACTATCTCCCATCCGAAGCACTTATCCTTCTTTACTGCACTCCTGGCGCACTCACAATGACGAATTGATACAGAAACTGTGTCGCTATGAAATACTATGGGTCCAATAAAATCTCCTTCTAAATCGAGTGACGTTTCTATGGAAAGGACAATATTCTCTTTTGGGATACGACTATTTCCTTTCCGACTCACTATTTATTCTTTACTGCATCCCTCGCTCCCTCACATTGATGAATTAACACAGGAATTGCTTCGCTATGTAAAACTATGGGTTCTACGACTTCCCCTTCTAAATCGAGTAACGTTTCTATGGAAACGACAGGATTATCTTTTGGGATACGACTATCTCCTTTCCGATTTACTATTCCTTTTTTACTGCATCCTTCGCTCCCTCACATTGACGATTTAACACAGAAATTGCGTCGCTATGAAATACTATGGGTTCTAAAACATCTCCTTCTAAATCGAGAAGCGATCAAATGGAAACGACAGGATATTCTTTTGGGATACGACTATATTCTTTAAGATGCACTATTCCTTGTTCACTGCATCCCTCGCTCCCTCACATTGACGAATTAACACAGAAATTGCGTCGCTACGAAATACTTTGTGTTCTATGACATCTCCTTCTAAATCGAGTAACGTTTCTATGGAAACGACTGGATTTTCTTTTGGGATACGAGTACCTCCTTTCCGATGCACTATTCATTCTTTACAGACTACCTCGCTCCCTCACATAGACGATTAACACAGAAATTGCGCCGCTATGAAATACTATGTTTTGTATGGCATATCCTTCTAAATCATGTAACGTGTCTATGGAGACGAGAGGGTTTTCTTTTGGGATACGACTATCTAATTTCCGATGAACTTATACTCCTTTACTGCACTACTGGCACCATAACATTGATGAATTAACACAGATATTGCGTTACTACGAAATACTATGGGTTCAATGCCTTCTCCTTCTAAATCGAGTATCGTTTCTCTAGAAACGACTGGATTTCCCTTTGGGATACGAGTATATCCTTTCCGTTGCGCTATTCCTTCTTTACTGCCTACCTCGCTCCCTCACATTGACGAATTAACACTAGAATTGCGTCGCTATCAAATACTATGGGTTCTATGCCATCTTCTTGCAAATCGAGAATCGTTTCTATGTAAACGACAGGATTTCTTTTGGGAGACGACTATCTCCTTTAAGATGCACTATTCCACCTTTACTGCATCCGTCGCTCCCTCACTTTCACGAATTAACGCAGAAATTGCGTCGCGGTGAAATACTTTGGGTTCTATGTCTTCTCCTTCTACATCGAGTAATGTTTCTATGGGAACGGCAGGATTTTTATTTGGGATACGACTATCTCCTTTCCGATACACTATTAATTCTTTACTGCTTCCCTCGCTCCCTCACATTAGCGATTTAACACAGAAATTGCGGCGCTATGAAATACTATGTGTTCCATAACATCTCACTCTAAATCGAGTAACGTTTCTATGGAAACGACAGATTTTCTCTTGGGATACGGGTATCTCTTTTCCGATGCACTATTCCTTCTTTACTGCATCCCACGCTCCCCAACATTGACGAATTAACTCAGAAATTGCAGCGCTATAAAATACTATGGGTTCTCTGACATCTCCCTCTAAACCGAGTAACGTTTCTATGGACACGACAGGATTTTATTTTGGGATACTACTATCTCCTATCCGATGCACTATTCCTTCTTTCCTGCTTCCCTCGCTCCCTCTCATTGACGAATTAACACAGAAATTGCGTCGTTATGAAATACTATCGGTTGTATGACATATCCCTCTAAATCATGTAACGTTACTGTGGAAACGTCAGGATTTTCTTTTGGGATACGACTACCTAATTTCCGATGCACTTATCCATCTTTACTGCACTCCTGGCGCCCTCACATTGACGAATTAACACAGAAACCGCGTCGCTATGAAATACTATGAGTCCAATAAAATCTCCTTGTAAATCGAGTAACGTTTCTATGGAATGGACAATATTCTCTTTTGGGATACGACTATTTCCTTTCTGTCTCACTATTCATTCTTTACTGCATCCCTCGCTCCCTCACATTGACGAATTAACACAGAAATTGCTTCGCTATGTAAAACTATGGGTTCTACGACTTCCCCTTCTAAATCGAGTAACGTTTCTATGGAATCGACAGGATCTTCTTTTGGGATACGAGTATCTCCTTTCCGATGCACTATTCCATCTTTACTGCATCCCGCGCCACTACACATTCACGAATTAACACAGAAATTATATCGCTATGAAATACTTTGGGATCTATGACATCCCCTTCTAAATCGAGTAACGTTTCTATGGAAACGACAGGATTTTCTTTTGGGATGCGACTATCTCCTTTCCGATATACTATTCCTTTTTTACAGCATCCCTCGCTCCCTCACATTGACGAATTAACACAGAAATTGCTTCGCTATGTAAATCTATGGGTTCTACGACTTCCCCTTCTAAATCGAGTAACGTTTCTATGGAAACGACAGGATTTTCTTTTCGGATTCGACTATTTCCTTTCCGATGCACAGTTCCTTGTCTACTGCATCCCTCGCTCCCACACATTGTCGAATCAACACAGAAATTGTGTCGCTATGGAATTCTATGGGTTCAATAAAATATCCTTCTAAATCGAGTCACGTTTATATGGAAACGACAGGCTTTTATTTAGGGATACGACTATGCGTCGCTATGAAATACTATTGGTTGTATGATATATCCTTCTAAAACGAGTAACGTTTCTATGGAAACGACAGGATTTTATTTAGGGATACGACTATCTCCTTTCCGATGCACTTTTCCGTGTTTACTGCATCCCTCGCTCCCTCACATTGACAATTGAACACAGAAATTGCGTCGCTATGAAATACTATGGGTTCTATGACATTTCCCTCTAAACTGAGTAACGTTTCTATGGATACGACAGGATTTTCTTTTGGGATACGACCATCTCCTTTCCGATGCACTAATCCTTCTTAACTGCATTACTGGCTCCCTCACATTGACGAATTTACACAGAAATTGCTTCGCTATGAAATACTATGGGTTGTATGACGTATCCTTCTAAATCATAAAATGTTTCAATGAAAACGACAGGATTTTCTTTTGGGATACGACCATCTCCTATCCGATGCACTTATGCTTCTTTACTGCACTCCTGGCGCCCTCACATTGACGAATTAACACAGAAACTGCGCCGCTATGTAATACTATGGATTCCATGACATCCCCCTCTGAAGTGAGTAACGTTTCTATGGATACGGCAGGATTTTCTTTTGGGATACGACTTTCTCCTTTCCGATGCACTATTCCTTCTTTATTGCATCCCTCGCTCCCTCAGATTGACGAATTAACACAGAAATTGCGCGCTATGAAATACTATGGGCTCTATAAAATCTCTATATAAATCGAGTAGCTTTTCTATGGAATCGACAGGATTCTATTTTGGGAAACGAGTATATCCTTTCCGATGCACTATTCCTTCTTTACTGCATCCCAGACTCCCTCACATTGACGAATTAACACAGAAATTGCTTCGCTATGAAATACTATGGGTTGTATGACGTATCCTTCTAAATCATGTAATGTTTCAATGAAAACGACAGGATTTTCTTTTGGGATACGACTATCTCCTATCCGATGCACTTATGCTTCTTTACTGCACTCCTGGCGCCCTCACATTGACGAATTAACACAGAAACTGCGCCGCTATGTAATACTATGGATTCCATGACATCCCCCTCTGAAGTGAGTAACGTTTCTATGGATACGACAGGATTTTCCTTTGGGATACGACTATTTCCTTTCCGATGCACCAGGCCTTCTTTACTGCATCTCTCGCTCCCTCACATTGACGAATTAACACAGAAATTGCGTCGCTAATAAATACTATTGGTTGTATGAATTATCCTTCTAAAACATGTACCGATTCAATGGAAACGACAGTATTTTCTTTTGGGATACGACTATCTCCATTCCGATGCACTATTCCTTCTTTACTTTATACCTCGCTCCCTTACATTGACGAATTAACAATGAAATTACGTCGCTATGAATTACTATGGGTTCTATGACTTCTTCTTCTAAATCGAGTAACGTTCCTGAGGAAACGACAGGATTTTCCTTTGGGATACGACTATTTCCTTTCCGATGCACTATTCCTTCTTTATTGCATCTCTCGCTCCCTCACATTGACGAATTAACATAGAAATTGCGTCGCTATGAAATACTATGGGTTCTATGACATCTCCCTCTAAACGAAGTAACGTTTCTTTGGATACGACACGATTTTCTTTTGGGATACGACTATCTCCTTTCCGATGCACTATTCCTTTTTCACTGCATCCCTCGCTCCCTCACATTGACAGATTAACACAGAAAT
Organism: Schistocerca americana; assembly: GCF_021461395.2. Lineage (NCBI taxonomy): Eukaryota > Metazoa > Arthropoda > Insecta > Orthoptera > Acrididae > Schistocerca > Schistocerca americana. The sequence continues at coordinate 49,003,359 of NC_060119.1, read as the reverse complement.
TGCTTCGCTATGAAATACTACGGGATCTACGACTTCTCCTTCTAAACAGAGTAACGTTTCTATGGAAACGACCGGATTTTCTTTTGGGATACGAATATCTCCTTTCCAATGCACTACTCCTTCTTTACTGCATCCCTCGCTTTCAAACATTGACGAATTAACACAGAAATTGCGTCGTTGTGAAATACTATGTGTTCGATGAAATCTCCTTCTAAATGGAGTAATGTTTCTATGGATTCGACAGGATTTTCTTTTGGGATACGACTATCTCCTTTCCGATGCACTATTCCATCTTTACTGCATCCCTCGCTCCCTCACATTGGCAATTTAACACATAACATGCGTCGCCATGAATTGCTATCGGTTCTATGAGATCTCCCTCTAAACCAAGTAACGTTTCTGTGGATACGGCAGGATTTTCTTTTGGGGTATGACTATCTCCTTTCCGATGAGCTATTCCTTCATTACTGCATACCTCGCTCCCTCACATTGACGAATTAACACAGTAATTGCGTCGCTATGAAATACTATGAGTTGCATGACATATCCTTCTTAATCATGTAACGTTTCTATGGAAAGGACAGGATTTTCTTTTGGGTTACGACTGTTTTCTTTCCGATGCACTATCCCTTCTTTACTGCATCTCTCGCTCCCTCACATTGACGAATTAACAATGAAATTTCGTCGCTATGAAATACTATGGGTTCTATAACATCTCCCTCTAAACCGAGTAACGTTTGTTTGGATACGACAGGATTCTCTTTTGGGATACGACTATCTCCTTTCCGGTGCACTATTCCTTCTTTACTGCATCCCTCGTTCCCTCACATTGACGTATGAACACAGAAATTGCGTTGCTATAAAATGTTATGTGTTGTATGACAATTCCTTCTAAATCATGTAATGTTTCAATGGAAACGACAGGATTTTCTTTTAGAATACCACTATCTTCTATCCGATGCACTAATCCTCCTTTACTGCACCCCTGGCGCCCTCCTATTGACGAATTAACACAGAAACTGCGTCGCTATGAAATACTATGGCTTCTATGATTTCTCCTTCTAAATCGAGTAACGTTTCTATGGAAACAACAGGACTATCCTTAGGGATACGAGTATCTTCTTTTCGATGCACTATTCCTTCTTTACAGTAAACCTCGCTCCCTCACATTGACGAATCAACACAGAAATTGTGTCGCTATGGAATTCTATGGGTTCAATAAAATATCCTTCTAAATCGAGTCACGTTTATATGGAAACGACAGGATTTTATTTAGGGATACGACTATGCGTCGCTATGAAATACTATTGGTTGTATGATATATCCTTCTAAAACGAGTAACGTTTCTATGGAAACGACAGGATTTTATTTAGGGATACGACTATCTCCTTTCCGATGCACTTTTCCGTGTTTACTGCATCCCTCGCTCCCTCACATTGACAATTGAACACAGAAATTGCGTCGCTATGAAATACTATGGGTTCTATGACATTTCCCTCTAAACTGAGTAACGTTTCTATGGATACGACAGGATTTTCTTTTGGGATACGACCATCTCCTTTCCAATGCACTAATCCTTCTTTACTGCATCCCTCGCTCCCTCACATTGACGAATTAACACAGAAATTGCGTAGCTATGAAATTCAATAAGTACTATGACATCACCTTCTAAATCGGGTAACGTTTCTATGGATACGACAGGATTTTCTTTTGGGATACGACTATCTCCATTCTGATGCACTATTCCTTCTTTACTTTATACCTCGCTCCCTCACTTTGACGAATTAACAATGAAATTACGTCGCTATGATATACTATGGGTTCTATGACTCCTTCTTCTAAATCGAGTAACGTTCGTATGGAAACGACAGGACTTTCTTTTGGGATACGACTATCTCTTTTCCAATGCACTACTCCTTATTTACCTCATCCCTCGCGTTCAAACATTAACCAATTAACACAGATATTGCGTTGCTATGAAATACTATGGGTTCTAGGACTTCTCCTTCTAAATCGAGTAACGTTTTCAATGGAACCGACAGGATTTTCTTTTGGGATACTAGTATCTCCTTTCCGATGCACTATTCCTTCGTTATTGCATCCCACGCTCCCTCACATTGACGAATTAACACAGGATTTGCGTCGCTATGAAATACTATGGGTTCCATGACATCTCCTTGTAAATCGAGTAACGTTTCTGTGGAAACGACAGGATTTTCTTATGGGATACGACTATCTCCTTTCCATTGCACTATACCTTCTTTACTCCATCCCTCGCACCCTCACATTGACGAATTAACACAGAAATTGCGTCGCTATGTAATACTATGGGTTCTATGACTTCTCCTTCTAAATTGAGTAACGTTACTATGGATAAGACAAGATTTTCTTTTGGGATACGACTATCTCCATTCCGATGTACTATTCATTCTTTACTGCATCCCTCGCTCCCTCACATTGACGAAATAACACAGAAATTGCGTCGCTATGATATACTATGGGTTCTATAACATCTCTTTCTAAATCGAGTAACGTTTCAATGGAAAGGACAGGATTTTCTTTTGGGATTCGACTATTTTCTTCCCGATGCACAGTTCCTTGTCTACTGCACCCCTCGCTCCCACACATTGACGAATCAACACAGAAATTGTGTCGCTATGGAATACTATGGGTTCAATAAAATCTCCTTCTAAATCGAGTCACGTTTCTATGGAAACGATAGAATTTTATTTAGGGATACGACTATGCGTCGCTATTAAATACTATTGGTTGTATGATATATCCTTCTAAAACGAGTAACTTTTCTATGGAAACGACAGGATTTTATTTAGGGATACGACTATCACCTTTCCGATGCACTTTTCCGTGTTTACTGCATCCTCGCTCCCTCACATTGACAATTGAACACAGAAATTGCGTCGCTATGAAATACTATGGGTTCTATGACATTTCCCTCTAAACTGAGTAACGTTTCTATGGATACGTCAGGATTTTCTTTTGGGTTACGACCATCTCCTTTCCGATGCACTACTCCTTCTTAACTGCATTACTCGCTCCCTCACATTGACGAATTTACACAGAAATTGCTTCGCTATGAAATACTATGGGTTGTATGACGTATCCTTCTAAATCATGTAATGTTTCAATGGAAACGACAGGATTTTCTTTTGGGATACGACTATCTCCTATCCGATGCACTTCTGCTTCTTTACTGCACTCCTGGCGCCCTCACATTGACGAATTAACACAGAAACTGCGCCGCTATGTAATACTATGGATTCCATGACTTCTCCCTCTAAAGTGAGTAACGTTTCTATGGATACGACAGGATTTTCTATTGGGATACGACTTTCTCCTTTCCGATGCACTAATCCATCTTTACTGCATCCCTCGCTCCCTCACATTGACGAATTAAATCAGATATTGCGTAGCTATGAAATTCAATAAGTACCATGACATCTCCTTCTAAATCGGGTAACGTCTCTATGGAAACGACGGGATTTTCTTTTGGGATACGACTATCTCCTTTCCGATGCACTATTCCATCTTTACTGCATCCATCCCTCCCTCACATTGGCAATTTAACACATAAATTGCGTCGCCATGAATTGCTATCGGTTCTATGAGATCTCCTCTAACTCAACTAACGTTTCTGTGGATACGACAGGATTTTCTTTTGGGGTATGACTATCTCCTTTCCGATGAACTATTCCTTCATTACTGCATCCCTCGCTCCCTCACATTGACGAATAAACACAGTAATTGCGTCGCTATGAAATACTATGAGTTGCATGACATATCCTTCTTAATCATGTAACGTTTCTATGGAAACGACAGGATTTTCTTTTGGGTTACGACTGTTTCCTTTCCAATGCACTATCCCTTCTTTACTGCATCTCTCGCTCCCCCCATTGACGAATTAACAATGAAATTTCGTCGCTATGAAATACTATGGGTTCTATGACATCTCCCTCTAAACCGAGTAACGTTTGTTTGAATACGACAGGATTTTCTTTTGGGACACGACTATCTCCTTTTCGATGCACTATTGCTTCTTTACTGCATCCCTCGCTCCCTCCCATTGACATTTTAAAACAGAAATTGCGTCGCTATGAAATACTATGTGTTCTATGACATCTCCCTCTAAACCGAGTAACGTTTTTTTGAATACGACATGATTTTCTTTTGGGATACGACTATCTCCTATCCGACGCACTTATCCTTCTTTACTGCACTCCTGGCGCCCTCACATTGACGAATTAACACAGAATAAGCGTCGCTATGAAATACTATATGTTCTATGACCTCTCTTTCTAAATCGAGGAACGTTTCTATGGAAACGACAGGATTATCTTTTGGGATTCGAGTATCTCCTTTCCGATGCAGTATTCCATCTTTACTGCATTATTCGCTCCCTCACATTGACGAATTAACACAGGAATTGCGTCGCTATGAGATACTATGGGTTCTATGACATCTCCTTGTAAATCGAGTAACGTTTCTATGGAAACGACAGGATTATGTTTTGGGATAACAGTATCTCCTTTCCGATGCACTATTCCTGCTGTCCTGCATCCCTCGCTCCCTCACATTCAGAATTAACACTGAAATTGCGTCGCTATGAAATACTGTGTGTTCTATGACATCTCCTTCTAAGTCTGGTAACGTTTCTATGGAAACGAAAGGATTTACTTGTGGGATACGAGTATCTCCTTTCCGATTCACTATTCCTTCTTTAAAGCACTCCTCACGCCTTCACTTTGACGAATTAACAAGGAAATTGCGTCGCTATGAAATACTATGGGTTCTATGACTTCTCCTTCTAAATCGAGTATTGTTTCTATGGAAACGACAGGATATCCTTTTGGGATACCACTATTTCCTTTCCAATGCCCTACTCCTTCTTTACTGCATCCCTCGCCCCCTAACATTGACGAATTACCACAGAAATTGCCACGCCATGAAATACTATGGGTTCTGTATCATCTCCATCTAATTCGAGTAACGTGTCTATGGAAACGACAGGAGTTTATTTTGGGATACGACTATCTCCTTTACGATGCACAATTCCTTTATTAAAGCATCCCTCGCTCCCTCCCATTGACATTTTAACACAGAAATTGCGTCGCTATGTGATTCTATGGGTTCTATGACATCTCCCTCTAAACCGAGTAATTTTTCTATGGTTACGACAGGATTTTCTGTTGGGATACCACTATCTCCTTTCCGATGCACTATTCCACCTATTCTGCATCCCTAGCTCCCTCACATTGACGAATTAACACAGAAATTGCGTCGTTATGAAATACTATGGGTAGTATGACATATCCTTCTAAATCATGTAATGTTTCCATGGAAACGACAGGATTTTCTTTTGGGATACTACTATCTCCTATCCGATGCACTTATCCAACTTTACTGCACTCCTGGCGCCCTCACAACGACGAATTAACGCAGAAACTGCGTCGCTATGAAATACTATGGGTTCAATGACATCTCCCTCTAAACCGAGTAACGATTCTATGGATACAAGAGGAATATCTTTTGGGATACGACTATCTAATTTCCGATGCACTTGTCCTTCTATACTGCACTCCTGGCGCCCTCACATTGACGAATTAACACATAAAGGGCGTTGCTATGATATACTTTGGGTTCTATGTCTTCTCCTTCTAAATCGAGTAACGTTTCTATGGAATCGACAGAATCTTTTTTTTTTATACGAGTATCTCCTTTCCGATGCTCTATTCCTTCTTTACTGCACTGCACGCGCCCTCACATTGACGAATTAACACAGAAATTGCGTCGCCATGAAATACTATGGATTCTATGACATCTTCTAAATCGAGTTACGTTTCAATGGAAACGACACGATTTTCATTTCGGATACGACTATCTCCTTTCCGATGCACTATTCCTTCTTTACTGCATTCCGCGCTCCCTCACATTGGCGAATTAACACATAAATTGCGTCGCTATGGCATACAATGTGTTCTATGACATCTCCTTCTAAGTCGAGTAACGTTTCTATCGAAACGACAGAATTATCTTTTGGGATACGACTACCTCCTTTCCGATGCACTATTCCTTCTTTACTGCATCCCTCGCTCCCTCACATTGACGAATTACCATAGAAATTGCGTCGCCATGAAATACTATGGATTCTATGACATCATCAAAATCGAGTAACGTTTCTATGGAATCGACAGGATTTTCTTTTCGTATACGACTATCTCCTTTCCGATGCACTATCAATTCTTTACTGCATCCCTCGCTCCCTCACATTGGCGATTTAACACAGAAATTGCGTCGCTATAAAATACAATGAGCTCTGTGACATCTCCTTCTAAATCGAGTAACGTTTCAATGGAAACGACTGGATTTTCTTTTGGGATACGACTATCTCCTTTCCGATGCACTATTCCATTCTTACTGTATCCCCCGCTCCCTCACATTGACGAATTAACACAGAAATTGCTCCGCTATGAAATACTATGGGCTCCATAACATCTCCCTCTAAATCGAATAACGTCTCTATGGAAACAACACATTTCTTTTGGGATACGGGTATCTCTTTTCCGATGCACTTTTCCTTCTTTACTGCATCCCTCGCTCCGTAAAATTGACGAATTAACACATAAATAGCGTCGCTATGAAATACTATGTGTTCTAAGGCATCTCCCTCTAATCCGAGTAACGTTTCTATGGATACGACAGGATTTTCTTTTGGGATACGACTATCTCCTGTCCGATGCACTTAATCCCTCTTTACTGCATCCCGCGCTCCCTCACATTGCCGAATTAACACAGAAATTGCGTCGCTATGAAATACTATGGGTTGTATGACAACCTTCTAAATCATGTTACGTTACTGAGGAAACGACTGGATTTTCTTTTGGGATGCGACTACCTAATTTCCGATGCACTTATCCATCTTTACTGCACTCCTGGTGCCCTCTCATTGAAGAATTAACACAGAAACTCCGTCGCTATGAAATACAATGGGTTCTATGACATCTCCCTCTAAACCGAGTACGTTTCTATGGATACAGCAGGTATTTCTTTTTGGATACGACTATCTAATTTCCGATGCACTTTTCCTTCTATACTGCACTCCTGGCGCCCTCACATTGACGAATTAACAGATAAATGGCGTTGCTATGATATACTTTGGGTTCTATGTCTTCTTCTTCTAAATCGAGTTACGTTTCTATGGAAACGACAGGATTTTCTTTTGGGATACGACTATCTCCTTTCCGATGCACCATTCCTTCATTACTGCATCCCTCGCTCCGTCACATTGACGAATTAACACAGAAATTGCGTCGCTATGTAATACTATGGGTTCTACGACTTACCCTTTTAATCGAGTAACATTTCTATGGAAACGACAGGATATAAAGGCACATTTGCATGCCGAGCGTGAGTTTCCGCGGTAACGCGAAATACTAATTAAATAAATGATCAGTGACAAATAAATAAAGCCTATGGCACACAACTGCAGCGCTGTGTCGCTGATAAAACAAATGCACAATTACGTTACTCTTATGTTTGATTAAGAAAGAGGGAGCTCTGGTTGAAGTGGTGCGAGAAGCACGTATTTTATTTTATTGTCTGGCACACCGCCATATTTCATGTTATAGAAGAATACTGCGAGTTGCAACCACACTAGGCACTCGATTCTGTAAAGAATTTATATTTATAAAAGTAAGTAGGATTATGAACTGTAGGCTTATTCATTGAATATATCTGATTTAACTAACTGTGTAATCTATTTATGTTTAGTATGCACCTACCGCAGCAGTCTTTGGAAACGATTTAATTACGAAGTCCGATTATTCAGTTTTATTTCACGGTCAACTACGAGTAACATTGCCTTTACGAAAAAGCCATTGTCAAGCGTCTGATACCGAATAATTAAACGTCCACGTTCCAGATAAGCAAATACAATTGCAATCACAATCACCATCATACAGATAGAATAATTAATATATTTAAAATAGCATTTTTTTTATTTATTTTATTTATTTTATATTGGCGACCATGACAGGACTTGTTATTTTGTCATTTGTTACATTGTTCTCTTTGTTTCATGTAAAGAATCAACTTTCTGGACCTGGACGTCAATGTATGAGAGATAACAAAATCTGAAGATATTTTCCAATTCTGAAATTTTGCGGGTAGACGCAATGAAACTTCCAGCAAAATAAGGTAAGACGCAGCATCTTTGCATTGGTAGGCTTGACCGGACGTATAATTCAGTGTATTAGCTTTTCAGTAAATTCTGTAGTGTTTCTTTTCCACATAACAGTTTCAGTGAAAAATTTCATTCTCAGTACTTTTCCCTAAACAATAACGTATGCAACAATACCAATACACGAGTGTACAATATGGCCGACTTCTGCACGATATCATGTAACATGGCCGGCAGCCATTACCAATAATCTCAAATTCAGTTTATATTTTTAAATTAACAGACAGCCATTGTTGCTACGAGCGATTCATGCTCAACTACATTTTATTTTAAAATCAGTGTCAAAAATTTTCTTGAAACATATATCACGTGTGGCATGGTAATAACTAGAAAACAATACGCAAAAATGGAACAGCAAGGACGTACTATTCAGGCGCAATCCGACTCGGACGTGAGACAAGTGTTAGAAAATGACTTTACGACAGCAACCGGTAGTGACGATTCATCAAACATTGACGCAAGTGTTGACGAAAATTTTGACAATAGGCCGTCCACTACAAAAATTTCAAAATCTCAATCAGAGCCCATGTTAATGCATGACGTCACGTCTAATGACGCGGCGGGGGCAGAGACCTTGCAAACGGTAAACATTGCCGACATGTTACAAATGCTAATGAAACAAAACGCCGAAAACATGGCAACCTTAAAGGCACAATTAGAGACACAAAATGAACAGTTAAAAACACAAAATGACGAAATCAAATCTGATCTCATAGCAATCAAGATAGGTAATGACACTTTATGTAAGCGTGTGGAACTTATAGACGCCACACTGACCAAACAGATAACCGAACTCAGTACTAAATTTTCCCAGCTCAATACGAGACAAGAAAAGACTACAACTGACGTAGCGCTTTTACAGACACAAGTAAAAAACCTTAATGTCACGTGTGAAGTTCTTACTGAACAAATTCAAACATATCCTTCAGTACATGACAATCTTGAAAAACGAATTACTGACGTACAGAATAAATTTGACAATGTTGAACAACACCTGACTGACATCTTACAATCAGATGCCACAGCTCATTTTCAAAATATTAATAAAGAATTTCATGATTGGGTTGAGAACAAAGACAAACATTTTGATAGATGCTTACGTGAAAATTTACCAACAATTGTGCACGACTCCGTAGCGCAATACATTACTAATAACAAACAGCTGATCAGTGACGCAGTACAATCCGTCACTGCACCCATGAGACAATTCACCGATCAACTACAGTCTGAATGTAACGAAAATATCAGTCAAAATGTACAGTTCAGAAACCAATATACATTCGAGTATGATACACACATTCCGCACACGACAAATACACAAGAACAAAACACACCACGACTACAACACATACCACGATGTGGAAACACTAACACAAGCTATTATCATGGTAAACCACAGCAACATTATCGTAATTACTCGCCAGCTGAACATACCAGTAATTACAGTGGAATAAATCCATATCACAATGCGAAGGAAGATGAAAGCTTAATGAAACACAGGCAATTTCAGATTTTTATCCCAGAAAAACGAACCATTCATCCGGTGATTTTTCTTAAATCTTTTAGTAACGCATTTCCACGCACTTGGAGTGACCGGAAAAAGATTTCATATATTGTCGGTTACATCCAAGGCGATGCAGCTGTCTGGGCATACAGTCAAGCTGACGTATGTACCACGTACAGTGAGTTTGAGCGTGCTTTTCTGAACAAATTCTGGTCGCAATCCGTCCAGGAGCGACTCAGAAGACAAATTTTAGAACCTGAAACTTTTAACAGTAAAAATGGTAACTTACGCAGATATTTTGAAAAATACTTGAACATGGGACATTTTTTAGACGAACCAGTCGCAACGCGTGATATACTCCGTGCGTTGAAGGCCAAATTGCCTTTCAACATTAAAGAAAAACTCCTACATATCCCGGATGACGATTCAGATTATTTTTTAACAGCTTTAGATTCGGTTGACATGTTACTTGAAGATCAGCGCTTCGCGCGGCAAAACAGCAGCCACAATGTTTACACTAGTGGTATGCAAAACATGCATGCTTGCCAACACAATTCTGGCGCGCCCACAGTTGGATACGCGGTACAGCAAAAACAGCAAACTCACATGCCGTCTCAATACGGAAATCAAAATCAACACGCGTATTCCAATACAAACAATAGTTACAACAGTAATAACATTTCATGCGGCAATCCATACAAAAGGCACCGCGGTAATAACTACAACGGTAACAACGGATACAAAGGTAATAACAAAAACACAAACAGAAATAGAAATAATAATAACTACGAGCCAAGACAGCATCATGGTTGGACTCGTAACCATCAGTACTTTTATCCAAACTCTGCTTTACCACAGCAGCCACCAGGTCAAAATTGGAGCATACCTTACGACCGACAGGTAAGTTATAATGCGCAACAGCAACAACAACCGCAAAAGTTTGGAGATCGTAATAGGCAATATCCGAATGTGAATATAATAGAAATGACACCTGATGCACAACCTCAATCTGTGTCAGTACCTAGTACAAATGCTAATCCAACAAACTAGAAACAGTCATTACTTTGCCCCAGGTCGTGGCTGAAGAATTCTTGGGGGGCGACTTCAATGTTAATCAGTTATTTGACACCACACTTGAACAACAGAATAATGATATGCCGAGTAATTCTAAACAAAAACTACCTGTTTTATTTATAAGATACAACCACAATAACAATATATCAGATGAACTTTTACAAGACAGTACACAATGTCGTTTAAACACAAATGAAATTGTTTTAGCATCTACTACTGGTGTAGTAGGTGGGATTCCAACTACTATTATCCTAGATACAGGTGCAGCTGTGAGCGTTTTGTCTTTTAATTTCTATAAAAAGATGTGTGAATTGGAACCTGTGCCTGAGTTTCCTGCCCAAAACTGTAAAATAACTACTGCACTAGGTAATAAGTCATGTAGGGTTACGAAGCAAGTTTTTGTAAACGTTAAAATAGGTAATGGAACCGTACAATGGCCATTCCTGGTTGTACAAAACCTTGTGACAAATTGCATATTAGGAATAGATATTATGAGCGAGAAGGACTGCATTATAGACTTCTCCAAAGGTAAATGTATTTTAAATGATAAAGGCAGTGTAATTATTATTGATTTGGACAGGAGAACTCTAAAGCATGACAAACACTGTACAGGGTACAAGGTTCAGTTAGTACTTGACAAAGACATTCAAGACATGCAAACACACTCATCTGACACAGAGATAATGGACTTGAAAACATTGCTTGATCATAAGATAAGTGAAGCTACAGCTCTCAGTGTACATGAACGTATAAAACTACAGGAAGTGTTATCCAAATATTTACAAGTTTTTACCAAACGATTAGGTGTTATCAACACGTATGTGTACAAGATTGAAGTTAAGCCTCACAAGATCTTCTACCATAAGACATATAACGTACCGTTATCTCAACGACCTGCTGTGTGGCAAGAATTAAAACAAATGTTAGACTGGAAGGTCATTGAACCATCTACCTCACCTTATTGTAGTCCTCTACTTGTTGTCAAAAAATCAAATGGAAGCATTAGGTTAGTGTTAGACGCACGAGCAATTAATGAAATAATTTTACCGGTTCACACAAAACCTGAAAATTTAGAAGAGCAATTACAGAAATTTCTAGATGCATAATATTTTTCCACAATAGATCTCGCTAATTCGTTTTGGCAGGTGGGTATCACTCCTGATTCTCGGAAATATACTGCATTTATGTTCGGGGGGCGAACCTATCAGTTTTGTATTCTACCCTTCGGACTGAATGTCAGCTCGGGGGTATTCATTACAGCCCTGGATACCGTGCTTGGCGACGATTTAGTTGAGACAGTCACACACTATGTAGATGATATACTGATAGCTACACAATCTTGGAATGAACACGTTGACACTCTTCAAAGAATTTTAGAAAAATTTGCACAAGCTGGAGTCACAGCCAACCTAAGAAAATCAAAATTTGGTTGCAGTGAGATAAAGTGTTTAGGACATATCATAAATTCACAGGGCATACGTCCGGATCCCAGTAATTTAGATGCTATCAGAAACTTTCCTAGCCCTCGAACTAAAAAGCAGTTAAAATCATTCCTTGGGCTATGTTCATTTTTCAGACGTTTTTTGCCACAACCACTTTTGAACAGTAAACATCTGCTAAATCTACTCAGAAGGAATCAAGTTTGGATCTGGTCGGAACAGTGCCAGAATGACTTTAATACAATTAAACATGCTTTAGTGAATGCTAACATATTGAGCCATCCAGATTTCAATTTAGATTTTTGTATGACTTGCGACGCTTCACGTACTGGCTTGGGCTGTTGCTTATTTCAAGTTGTAAAGAATAAAGAGGAGGAACAGATAAGAATTATTGGGTTTGCGAGTCGCACTCTAACTGAATGTGAGCGTACATACTCCACTACTGAGTTAGAAACACTTTCCATAGTATGGGCATTCAAGAAATTCAATTATTATTTATTTGGAAAACATACGGTAATTTACACTGATCACCAGGCCCTGACATTTTTGTTAACTTGTAAACTTGTACATCCTAGACTATCACGATGGGCAGTTACACTTCAGAACTACTCTTTTGAAATTAAGTACATAAGAGGTAAGGACAACACCATTGCAGACACTTTGTCTAGACTTCCACAAGGTATGAATGATACCAACAGTGACTTAGAAAATATAAATGACTACAGGATTCTCTTAATGCAAGACAAGCAGTATCACCAATATTATATTGATATGTGCAGAAACATGGCTGAATTACAAAAATCTGATCCTCACTGGTATAAGATAATAACATTACTGGTAGAAAAACACAATCATCCTTTGACTAAGTATTACAAGTTACACAATGATGTGTTATTTTACCGCCGACATCCAAATGCTACTAACTGGTGTGTATGCATTTCCAAAGAGTCTGAACGTAATCTAATTTGGCACACACACTTAGTTTGGGGTCATTATGGGACGAAAAAGTGTTTGGCAAAGCTCAGCACATACTGTTATTTTAGCAATATGAGAAGAAAAATTTACAGGGAACTAAAAACATGTGTCATATGTCAAAAATCAAAACCTCAGAATTTATCCACAAAAACAGATTTACATTCTATTTTACCCAGTAAACCCCTGGAAATTCTGTGTACTGACATCAGTGGACCGCATCCAGCAAGCTCTGGAGGCGTCAAATATATCTTAGCTTTTTACGATATATTTTCTAAACATGTAAAACTTGATGCTTTAAAATCCGTCACTGCAAATGCTATAATACGAAGATTCTCAAGTGATTACCTGACGCACGTGGGAAAACCTAAAGCAATTCTATCAGATAATGCAGCATACTACTCTGGGTACAAATGGAGAAATTTCTTGAAGGACAATAACATTAAAAGTATATTTATTTCGAGGTTTAGTCCACAATGTAACGCGACTGAGAGACTTTTCCGAGAATTAAATCGATTCATGAGGACCTATATTTCATCAAAACATACTAATTGGGTGTCCTACCTAAGTCTTTTCGAAGACGTACACAATAACTTAAATATTTACGATACGAATTACACACCTAACGAGATCATGTTCAATTGCAAACAGAACGATCAGTGGATAGAACCATTACCTAAGTTGTCAGACAAGGAAATCACACCTGAACAGAAAATAAAAGAAGTATTGACTACATTGACACATCACGCACAAATACGAAACAAACATCACAGAAACATAATAAAAAGAAAACAAAAATTCGAGGTAGGAATGCTTGTACTACTTCGTACTCATCATAAATCTGTAGCACTCAAACGACGCAACGCTAAGTGGCGTCTGCTATATGAAGGACCTTATATAATTGTTAACATACCGCATCCTGGTGCGTATCTGTTACAACATCCTAGAACTAACAAAATTATTGGGCTATACGCACACCGAGATCTTAGAGCATTTCATGCTGAATAATGTCAAGGTCATACCCATCAAGATATTGCTAAGCAACTCGAAAAACTCTGTTGTTACAACACAGATAATAAGTAGTATAGAAATTTTCATTTCAGCGGTTCCAGTGACGCAGTTGAAGACAGAAGAACTCTTCTTTCAGCGCGCGCCTCCACCTGAAAGACGGAATATTAAAGTAAAATTTATGATTACGTAGCAGTGGATGACATATTAATTTTTCACGGAACATTTGTTACTGAAGGTACCACTGACTTGGTGTGACACCTGACGAACTGACAGACGTCATCTGTGAAGCGATCTTTTACTTTGAGAAATAGATTAGACGCACATCTCTCAACACGAAAAGCATCTATCAGTAGTCAAGGCCACACAGACACTCTACACACACGCACAAAACGCGAGGAATCGAACATTTTCTCTCTCTTACTACTTTGAATATTTATTGAGTAGCGAAAACGCCTGGTCTTGCCTACTGATGTAATGAATGTTGTGTCTAACCTATCTTAATTTCAGATGACATCACAAAAAACATCGATAATATCCCAGCAAAACCGCTAAAGAGGATGTAAATATCTGCAATTCATGAAATCAAATGTGACACAATGTAATAGCGATGTAATGATGATGTAAACATGTTTATGTGCAACTATATTATGTTTATGCTAAGAAAATATGTGACGTGTGTGTGTATAATTACTTATTTTTTTAACTGATGTATAGTGTAACTGTTACTATGTAAAAATTTGAACAAAACGAGTGCCAAAAAGACATTGCATAGTGAACCACTGTTCACGGACATTAACGAAAATTACTAACTCTGCAACTACGCGGAAACCTATGTGAAAGAAACTGTTAATGCCATTCATTATGCAGCGTATCAATGTAAACGCGATGAACGATTTCCTTGATTAACAACTACGAACATTTAGGTGAGCTATATTCAGCAAAAAACTGAAAATGTGAAGTGCATAATTCGTGCATCGTCTAGTGACATTACTACAGTACCCAACTTCAAGATGTTAACTGGATTAAATGGACACAAAGTGCCCGTCCAGAAAACAACACGACGGGTGGAAGAATTTTGGTTGGAACTTCAGGGAATGAAATGTTCTCGAAATGTGACGGACACTCTTACCTGGACTGTCCAAGGATCGACGCCAGCTATGTGCCGTCCGAGGTTCTGCAACCAAGCTTCCACGGAATGTAAAAAACAAACTGCACGTGGAACAAATACTCGACGGGTCACGTCTGATCTGTAATAAGCAATGCTTTTAGTCACAACGAACTGCATCACTACGACTATAATGGAAATGAGAAATGGACACGCTTATGTATTAATCACGTTGTTATACAACGATGTTACTGTGATCAAAAAACTTTACCACGACGATACTAACCAGTAAAAAATTATTGTGCAGCGGATGAATATGAACTGTAATAACGACACGATGTGTATAGGTAAACGCACCTGAAAAATACGGACATTTTTCTTTGAAGTATTTCAAAACAATACTATGTAACTAAGAACATTCAACAATCTAAGTTGTATTGTGTTATAACAAATATTGTAAATTTAAAACTAAGTTACCTGTCATAGAATGTAGTCTTCATATGTAATCTTGGTTGAATATTTTCTTTGTGCAACGACTGAAAAACGCGCGCACACGAACAATATGAACTGCAATACTGTGCCGCGTGATCTAACTGTACGATATAACGGCAGTGCCACAGTTACACAGACGCTTCTGCGCATGCGCGCACTCTATCTGCCAACATTAGAACTTTTACGGCGCACCCGCGTCAATCAAATTTTGTATATAATGTGTATAATGTGTAATGTAAGTCATGTAAATAGTTATAGATAATTTAGATTTTCTTGTGCCTTTAGGTGAATTGCTCGCCTGCAGGTGTGTCCTTTCGCCTCGCAATTCAGGGGGCAATATAAAGGCACATTTGCATGCCGAGCGTGAGTTTCCGCGGAAACGCGAAATACTAATCAAATAAATGATCAGTGACAAATAAATAAAGCCTATGGCACACAACTGCAGCGCTGTGTCGCTGATAAAACAAAAGCACAATTACGTTACTCTTATGTTTGATTAAGAAAGAGGGAGCTCTGGTTGAAGTGGTGTGAGAAGCACGTATTTTATTTTATTGTCTGGCACACCGCCATATTTCATGTTATAGAAGAATACTGCGAGTTGCAACCACACTAGGCACTCGATTCTGTAAAGAATTTATATTTATAATAGTAAGTAGGATTATGAACTGTAGGCTTATTCATTGAATATATCTGATTTAACTAACTGTGTAACCTTTTTATGTTTAGTAGACAATCACCTCTGTACGACGTATTGGCATGGCTGGCAAATTATTGTAATATTCAGTTTTAGATTATGAGTCCGCACCTACCGCAGCAGTCTTTGGAAACGATTTAATTACGAAGTCCGATTATTCAGTTTTATTTCACGGTCAACTACGAGTAACATTGCCTTTACGAAAAAGCCATTGTCAAGCGTCTGATAGCGAATAATTAAACGTCCACGTTCCAGATAAGCAAATACAATTGCAATCACAATCACCATCATACAGATAGAATAATTAACATATTTAAAATAGCATTTTTAATTTATTTTATAAGGATTTTCTTTTGGGATACGACTTTCTCCTTTCCGATGTACTATTCCTTCTTTACTGCATCCCTTGCTCCCTCACATTGACGAATTAAAATAGAAATTGCGTCGCTATGAAATACTATGGGTTCTATAACATCTCCTTCTAATTCGAGAAACGTTCCAATGGAAACGACAGGATTTTCTTTTGGGATACGACTATTTTCTTTAAGATGCACTATTCCTTGTTTACTGCATCCCTCGCTCCCTCACATCGACGAATTAACACAGAAACTGCGTTGCTATGAAATACTATGGGTTCTATGACATCTCCCCCTAAACCGAGTAACGTTTCTATGGATACAGCAGGTATTTCGTTTGGGATACGACTATCTAATTTCCGATGCACTTATACTTATCCTTCTATACTGCACTCCTGGCGCCCTCACATTGACGAATTAACACATAAATAGCGTTGCTATGAAATACTTTGGGTTCTATGTCTTCTCCTTCTATAATCGAGTGACGCTTCTATGGAATCGACACGATCTCTTTTTGGGACACGAGTATCTCCATTCCGATGCGATATTCATTCTTTACTGCACTCCTCGCGCACTCACATTGACGAATTAACACAGAAATTGCGTCGCCATGAAATACTATGGATTCTATGACGACTCCTAAATCGAGTTACGTTTCAATGGAAACGACAAGATTTTCATTTCGGATACGACTATCTCATTTCCGATGCACTATTCCTTCTTCACTGCATTCCTCTTACCCTCACATTGGCAATTTAACACATAAATTGCGTCGTTATGAAATACTATCGGTTCTATGAGATCTCCGTCTAAACCAAGTAACGTTTCTGTGGATACGACAGGATTTTCTTTTGGGGTATGACTACCTCCTTTCCGATGCACTTTTCCTTCTTTACTGCATCCCTCGCTCCCTCACATTGACGAATTAATACAGTAATTGCGTCGCTATGAAATACTATGGGTTCTATGACATCTTCTAAATCGAGTAACGTTTCTATGGAGACGACAGGATTTTCTTTTCGGATTCGACTATCTCCTTTCCGATGCACTATTCCTTCATTACTGCATCCCTCTCTCCAGCACATTGACGAATTACCACAGATATTGCGTCGCGATGAAATACATCAGGTTCTATGACATCTCCTTCTATATCGAGTAACGTTTCTATGGAAACGACGGGATTTTCTTTTGGGATATGGCTATCTATTTTCCGATGCACTTATCCTTCTTTACTGCATCCCTCGCTCCCTCACATTAACGAATTAACACAGGAATTGCGTCGCTATGAAATATTATGGGTTCTATGACATCTTCTAAATCGAGTAACGCTTCTATGGAGACAACAGGATTTTATTTTCGGATTCGACTATCTCCCTTCTGATGCACTGTTCCTACATTACTGCATCCCTCTCTCCAGCACATTGACGAATTACCACAGATATTGCGTCGCGATGATATACATCAGGTTCTATGACATCTCCTTCTATATCGAGTAACGTTTCTATGGAAACGACAGGATTTTCTTTTGGGATACGACTATCTCCATTCCGATACACTGTTCCTTCTTTACTTTATACCTCGCTCCCTTACTTTGACGAATTAACAATGAAATTACGTCGCTATGAAATACTATGGGTTCTATGACTTCTTATTCTAAATCGAGTAACGTTCCTATGGAAACGACAGGATTTTCCTTTGGTATACGACTATTTCCTTTCCGATGCACTATTCCTTCTTTACTGCTTCTCTCGCTCCCTCACATTGACGAATTAACACAGATATTGTGTCGCTATGAAATACTATGGGTTCTATAACATCTCCCTCCAAATCGAGTAACGTTTCGATGGAAACGACAGGATTTTATTTTGGGATACGACTATCTCCTTTACGATCCACTATTCCTTCTTTACTGCATCCCTCGCTCCCTTCCATTGACATTTTAACACAGAAATTGCGTCGCTATGAAATACTATGGGTTCTATGACATCTCCCTCTAAACGAAGTAACGTTTCTTTGAATACGACAGGATTTTCTTTTGGGATACGACTATCTCCTTTCCGATGCACTATTCCTTCTTCACTGCATCCCTCGCTCCCTCACATTGACAGATTAACACAGAAATTGCTTCGCTAAGAAATACTACGGGATCTACGACTTCTCCTTTTTAACAGAGTAACGTTTCTATGGAAACGACAGGATTTCCTTTTGGGATACGAATATCTCCTTTCCAATGCACTACTCCTTCTTTACTGCATCCCTCGCTTTCAAACATTGACGAATTAACACAGAAATTGCGTCGTTATGAAATACTATGTGTTCGATGAAATATCCTTCTAAATGGAGTAACGTTTCTATGGATACTACAGGATTTTCTTTTGGGATACGACTATCTCCTTTCCGATGCACTATTCCATCTTTACTGCATCCCTCGCTCCCTCACATTGGCAATTTAACACGTAAGTTGCGTCGCCATGAATTGCTATCGGTTCTATGAGATCTCCCTCTAAACCAAGTAACGTTTCTGTGGATACGACAGGATTTTCATTTGGGGTATGACTATCTCCTTTCCGATGAACTATTCCTTCATTACTGCATCCCTCGCTCCCTCACATTGACGAATTAACACAGTAATTGCGTCGCTAAGAAATACTATGAGTTGCATGACATATCCTTCTTAATCATGTAACGATTCTATGGAAACGACAGGATTTTCTTTTGGGTTACGACTGTTTCCTTTCCGATGCACTATACCTTCTTTACTGCATCTCCCGCTCCCTCACATTGACGAATTAACAATGAAATTTCGTCGCTATGAAATACTATGGGTTCTATAACATCTCCATCTAAATCGAGTAATGTTTCTATGGAAACGACAGGATTTTATTTTGGGATACGACTATCTCCTTTACGATGCACTATTCCTTCTTTACTGCATCCCTCGCTCCCTCCCATTGACATTTTAACACAGAAATTGCGTCGCTATGAAATACTATGGGTTCTACGACATCTTGCTCTAAACCGAGTAACGTTTGTTTGGATACGACAGGATTTTCTTCTGGGATACGACTATCTCCAATCCGATGCACTTATCCTTCTTTACTGCACTCCTGGCGCCCTCACATTGACGAATTAACACAGAATAAGCGTCGCTATGAAATACTATATGTTCTATGACCTCTCCTTCTAAATCGAGGAACGTTTCTATGGAAACGACAGGATTATCTTTTGGGATTCGAGTATCTCCTTTCCGATGCAGTATTCCATCTTTACTGCAATATTCGCACCCTCTCATTGACGAATTAACACAGGAATTGCGTCGCTATGAGATACTATGGGTTCTATGACATCTCCTTCAAAATCGAGTAACGTTCCTATGGAAACAGCATAATTTTCTTTTGGGATACGAGTATCTCCTTTCTGATGCACTATTAATTCTTTACTGTATCCCTCACTCCCTCACATTGACGACTTAACACAGAAATTGCTGGGCTATGAAATGACTTCGCCTTCTGAATCGAATAACATTTCTATGGAAACGACAGGATATTCGTTTGGGATACGAGTAGCTCCTTTCCTTCTTTATTGCATCCCTCGCTCCCTTTCATTGACAAATTAACACAGGAATTGCGTCGCTATGAAATACTTTGTGTTCTATGACATCTCCTTGTAAATCATGTAACGCTTTTTTGGAAACGACAGTATTTTCTTTTGGGATACGAGATTCACCTTTCCGATGCACCAATCCATCTTTACAGCATCCCTCGCTCCCTCACATTGACGATTTAACACAGAAATTGCGGCGCTATGATATAGTATGGGTTCTATGACATCTCCTTCTACATCGAGTAACGTTTCTATGGAAACGGCAGGATTTTCTTTTGGAATACGAGTATCTCATTTCCGATGCACTATTCCTTCTTTACTGCAACCTTCGCTCCCTCACAGTGACGAATAAACACAGGAATTGCGTCGCTATGAAATACTATGGGTCCCATGAAATGTCCTTGTAAATCGAGTAACGTTTCTATGGAAACGACAGTATTATCTTTTGGGATACGACTATTTCCTTTCCATCTCACTATTCATTCTTTACTGCATCCCTCGCTCTCTCACAATGACGAATAAACACTGATATTGAGTCGCTAAGAAATTCTGTGGGTTATATGACATATCCTTCTAAATCGAATAACGTTTCTATGGAAACGACAAGATTTCAGTTTGGGATACGACTAACTTTTTTCCGAAGCACTATTCCGTCTCTACTGCATCCCTCGCTCCCTCACATTGACAATTTAACACAGAAATTGCGTCGCTATGAAATACAATGGGTTCTATGACATCCCCCTCTAAACCGAGTAACGTTTCTATGGATACGAATTGATTTTCTTTTGGGATACTACTATCTCCTATCCGATGCACTATTCCTTCTTTCCTGCATCCCCCGCTCCCTCACATTGGCGAATTAACACAGAAATTGCGTCGCTATGAAATACTATTGGTTCAATAAAATCTCCTCCTAAATCGAGTAACGTTTCTATGGAAAGGACAGTATTCTCTTTTGGGATACGACTATTTCCTTTCCGATTAACTATTCATTCTTTACTGCATCCCTCGCTCCCTCACATTGGCGATTTAACACAGAAATTGCGTCGCTAAGATATACTATGAGTTGTATTACATATCCTTCGAAATCGAGTAACGTTTCTATGGTAACGACAGGATTTTCTTTTGGGATACGACTAACTTCTTTCCGATGCACCATTCCGTCTTTACTGCATACCTCGCTCCCTCACATTGACAATTTCACACAGAAATTGCGTCGCTATGAAATACAATGGGTTCTATGACATCTCCTTCTAAATCGAGTAACGTTTCAATGGAAACGACAGGATTTTCTTTTGGGGTACGACTATTTTCTATCCGATGCACTATTCCTTGTTTACTGCATCCCTCGCTCCCTCACATTGACGAATTAACACAGAAATTGCGTCGCTATGAAATACTATGGGTTCAATAAAATCTCCTCCTAAATCGAGTAACGTTTCTATGGAAAGGACAGTATTCTCTTTTGGGATACGACTATTTCCTTTCCGATTAACTATTCATTATTTACTGCATCCCTCGCTCCCACACTTTGGCGATTTAACACAGAAATTGCGTCGCTAAGATATACTATGGGTTGTATGACATATCATTCTAAATCGAGTAACGTTTCTATGGAAACGACAAGATTTCAGTTTGGGATACGACTACCTCTTTTCCGATGCTCTATTCCGTCTTTACTGCATCCCTCGCTCCCTCACATTGACAATTTAACACAGAAATTGCGTCGCCATGAAATACTATGGATTCTACGACATCTTCAAAATCGAGTAACGTTTTTATGGAATCGACAGGATTTTCTTTTCGTATGCGACTATCTCCTTTCCGATGCACTACTAATTCTTTACTGCATCCCTCGCTCTCTCACATTGGCGATTTAACACAGAAATTGCTTCGCTATGAAATACAATGAGCTCTGTGACATCTCCTTCTAAATCGCGTAACGTTTCAATGGAAACGATTGGTTTTTTTTATGGATACGACTATCTCCATTCCGATGCACTTTTCCATTCTTACTGCATCCCCCGCTCCCTCACATTGACGAATTAACACAGAAATTGCGCCGCTATGAAATACTATGTGTTCCATAACATCTCCCTCTAAATCGAGTAACGTTTCTATGGAAACAACACATTTTCTTTTGGGATACTGGTATCCCTTTTCCGATGCACTTTTCCTTCTTTACTGCATCCCTCGCTCCCTAACATTGACGAATTAACACATAAATAGCGTCGTTATGAAATACTATGGGTTGTATGACAACCTTCTAAATCATGTAACGTTACTGTGGAAACGACTGGATATTCTTTTGGGATGCGACTACCTAATTTCCGATGCACTTATCCATCTTTACTGCACTCCTGACGCCCTCACATTGGCGAATTAACACAGAAACTGCGTCGCTATGAAATACTATGGGTTCTATGACATCTCCCCCTAAACCGAGTAACGTTTCTATGGATACAGCAGGTATTTCTTTTGGGATACGACTATCTAATTTCCGATGCACTTATCCTTCTATACTGCACTTCTGGCGCCCTCACATTGACGAATTAACACATAAATGGCGTTGCTATGAAATACTTTGGGTTCTATGTCTTCTCCTTCTAAATCGAGTAACGTTTCTATGGTAACGACAGGATTTTCTTTTGGGATACGACTAACTTCTTTCCGATGCACCATTCCGTCTTTACTGCATACCTCGCTCCCTCACATTGACAATTTCACACAGAAATTGCGTCGCTATGAAATACAATGGGTTCTATGACATCTCCTTCTAAATCGAGTAACGTTTCAATGGAAACGACAGGATTTTCTTTTGGGGTACGACTATTTTCTATCCGATGCACTATTCCTTGTTTACTGCATCCCTCGCTCCCTCACATTGACGAATTAACACAGAAATTGCGTCGCTATGAAATACTATGGGTTCAATAAAATCTCCTCCTAAATCGAGTAACGTTTCTATGGAAAGGACAGTATTCTCTTTTGGGATACGACTATTTCCTTTCCGATTAACTATTCATTATTTACTGCATCCCTCGCTCCCTCACTTTGGCGATTTAACACAGAAATTGCGTCGCTAAGATATACTATGGGTTGTATGACATATCATTCTAAATCGAGTAACGTTTCTATGGAAACGACAAGATTTCAGTTTGGGATACGACTACCTCTTTTCCGATGCTCTATTCCGTCTTTACTGCATCCCTCGCTCCCTCACATTGACAATTTAACACAGAAATTGCGTCGCCATGAAATACTATGGATTCTACGACATCTTCAAAATCGAGTAACGTTTTTATGGAATCGACAGGATTTTCTTTTCGTATGCGACTATCTCCTTTCCGATGCACTACTAATTCTTTACTGCATCCCTCGCTCTCTCACATTGGCGATTTAACACAGAAATTGCTTCGCTATGAAATACAATGAGCTCTGTGACATCTCCTTCTAAATCGCGTAACGTTTCAATGGAAACGATTGGTTTTTTTTATGGATACGACTATCTCCATTCCGATGCACTTTTCCATTCTTACTGCATCCCCCGCTCCCTCACATTGACGAATTAACACAGAAATTGCGCCGCTATGAAATACTATGTGTTCCATAACATCTCCCTCTAAATCGAGTAACGTTTCTATGGAAACAACACATTTTCTTTTGGGATACTGGTATCCCTTTTCCGATGCACTTTTCCTTCTTTACTGCATCCCTCGCTCCCTAACATTGACGAATTAACACATAAATAGCGTCGTTATGAAATACTATGGGTTGTATGACAACCTTCTAAATCATGTAACGTTACTGTGGAAACGACTGGATATTCTTTTGGGATGCGACTACCTAATTTCCGATGCACTTATCCATCTTTACTGCACTCCTGACGCCCTCACATTGGCGAATTAACACAGAAACTGCGTCGCTATGAAATACTATGGGTTCTATGACATCTCCCCCTAAACCGAGTAACGTTTCTATGGATACAGCAGGTATTTCTTTTGGGATACGACTATCTAATTTCCGATGCACTTATCCTTCTATACTGCACTTCTGGCGCCCTCACATTGACGAATTAACACATAAATGGCGTTGCTATGAAATACTTTGGGTTCTATGTCTTCTCCTTCTAAATCGAGTAACGTTTCTATGGAATCGACAGGATCTTTTTTTTTTTTTTTTTGATACGAGTATCTCCTTTCCGATGCTCTATTCCTTCTTTTCTGCATTCCTCGCTCCCTCACATTGGCGAATTAACACATAAATTGCGTCGCTATGGCATACAATGTGTTCTATGACATCTCCTTCTAAGTCGAGTAACGTTTCTATCGATACGACAGAATTTTCTTTTGGGATACGACTATCTCCTTTCCGATGTACTATTCCTTTTTTACTGCAGCCCTCGCTCCCACACATTGACGAATCAACACAGAAATTGTGTCGATATGGAATACTATGGGTTGAGTAAAATCTCCTTCTAAATCGAGTCACGTTTCTATGGAAACGACTGGATTATCTTTTGGGATACGACTATTTCCTTTCAAATGCCCTATTCATTCTTTACTGCATCCCTTGCTCCCTCACATTGACGAATAAAACACCGAAATTGCGTCGCTATGAAATACTATGGGTTGTATGATATATCCTTCTAAAACGAGTAACGTTTCTATGGAAACGACAATATTTTACTTAGGGATACGACTATCTCCTTTCCGATGCACTTTTCCGTCTTTACTGCATCCCTCGCTCCCTCACATTGACAATTTAACACAGAAATTTCGTCGCTATGAAATACTATGGATTCTATGACGATTACCTCTAAACTGAGTAACGTTTCTATGTATACGACAGGATTCTCTTTTGGGATACGACCATCTCCTTTCCGATGCACTAATCCTTCTTAACTGCATGCCTCGCTCCCTCACTTTGACGAATTAACACAGAAATTGGTTCGCTATGAAATACTATGGGTTGCATGACATATCCTTCTAAATCATGTTATGTTTCTATGGAAACGACAGGATTTTCTTTTGGGATACGACTAACTCCTATCCGATGCACTTATCCTTCTTTACTGCATCCCTCGCTCCCTCACATTGACGAATTAACACAGAAATTGCGTCGCTATGATATACTATGGGTTGTATGACTTATCCTGCATAATCATGTAACATTTCTATGGAAACGACAGGATTTTCTTTTGGGATACGACTATCTAATATCCGATGCACTTATCCTTCTTTACTGCACTCCTGGCGCCCTCACATTGACGAACTAACACAGGAATTGCGCTGCCATGAAGTACTATGGGTTCTATGACTTCTCCTTCTAAATCGAGTAACGTTTCTATGGAAACGACAGGATTTTCTTTTGGGATACGAGTATCTCCTTTCCGATGCACTATTCCTTCTTTGCTGCACTCCTCGCGCACGCACATTGACGAATTAACGCAGAAATTTCGGGGCTATGTAATTCTATGGTTTATATGACATCTTCTAATTCGAGTTATGTTTCAATGGAAACGACTGGATTTTCTTTTGGGATACGAGTATCTCCTCTCCGATGCACTATTCCTTCTTTACTGATTCCCTCGCTCCCTCAAATTGACGACTTAACACATAATTTGCGGCGCTATGAAATACAATGGGTTCTACGACATCTCCTTCTAAATTGAGTAACGTTTCTATGGAAACGACAGGATTTTCTTTTGGGATACGACTTTCCCCTTTCCGATGCACTATTCCTTCTTTGCAGCATCCCTCGCTCCCTCACATTGACGGATTAACACAGAAATTGCGGCGCTATGATATACACTCCTGGAAATTGAAATAAGAACCCAGTGAATTCATTGTCCCAGGAAGGGGAATCTTTGTTAACATATTCCTGGGGTCAGATACATCACATGATCACACTGACAGAACCACAGGCACATAGACACAGGCAACAGAGCATGCACAATGTCGGCGCTAGTACAGTGTATATCCACCTTTCGCAGCAATGCACGCTGCTATTCTCCCATGGAGACGATCGTAGAGATGCTGGATGTAGTCCTGTGGAACGGCTTGCCATGCCATTTCTACCAGGCGCCTCAGTTGGACCAGCGTTCGTCCTGGACGTGCAGACCGCGTGAGACGACGCTTCATCCAGGCCCAAACATGCTAAATGGGGGACAGATCAGGAGATCTTGCTGGCCAGGGTAGTTGACTTACACCTTCTAGAGCACGTTGGGTGGCACGGGATACATGCGGACGTGCATTGTCCTGTTGGAACAGTAAGTTCCCTTGCCGGTCTAGGAATGGTAGAACGATGGGATCGATGACGGTTTGGATGTACCGTGCACTATTCAGTGTCCCCTCGACGATGACCAGTGGTGTACGACCAGTGTAGGAGATCGCTCCCCACACCATGATGCCGGGTGTTGGCCCTGTGTGCCTCGGTCGCATGCAGTCCTGATTGTGGCGCTCACCTGCACGGCGCCAAACACGCATACGACCATCATTGGCACCAAGGCAGAAGCGACTCTCATCGCTGAAGACGAAACGTCTCCATTCGTCCCTCCATTCACGCCTGTCGCGACAGCAGTGGAGGTGGGCTGCACGATGTTGGGGCGTGAGCGGAAGACGGCCTAACGGTGTGCGGGACCGTAGCCCAGCTTCATGGAGACGGTTGCGAATGGTCCTCGCCGATACCCCCGGAGCAACAGTGTCCCTAATTTGCTGGGAAGTGGCGGTGCGGTCCCCTACGGCACTGCGTAGGATCCTACGGTCTTGGCGTGCATCCGTGCGTCGCTGCGGTCCAGTCCCAGGTCGACGGGCACGTGCACCTTCCGCCGACCACTGGCGACAACATCGATGTACTGTGGAGAACTCACGCCCCACGTGTTGAGCAATTCGGCGGTACGTCCACCCGGCCTCCCGCATGCCCACTATACGCCCTCGCTCAAAGTCCGTCAACTGCACATACGGTTCACGTCCACGCTGTCGCGGCATGCTACCAGTGTTAAAGACTGCGATGGAGCTCCGTATGCCACGGCAAACTGGCTGACACTGACGGCGGCGGTGCACAAATGCTGCGCAGCTAGCGCCATTCGACGGCCAACACCGCGGTAACTGGTGTGTCCGCTGTGCCGTGCGTGTGATCATTGCTTGTAAAGCCCTCTCGCAGTGTCCGGAGCAAGTTCTTTTTTCCATTTCCAGGAGTGTACAATGATTTCTATGACATCGCCTTTTAAATGGAGTAACGTTTCTGTGGAAATGACAGGATTTTCATTTCGGATACGACTATCTCCTTTCCGATGCACTATCCCTTCTTTACTGCATCCCTCGCTTCCTCACACTGACGAATTAACACTGACATTGCGTCGCTATGAATTACTTTGTGTTCTATGACATCTCCTTGTAAATCGAGTAACGTTTCTATGGAAACAACAGGATTTTCTTTTGGGATACGAGTATCTCCTTTCCGATGCACTATTCCTTCTTTACAGCATCCCTCGCTCCCTCACATTGACGAATTAACGTAGAAATTGCGTCGCTACGAAATACTATGTGTTCTACGACATCTTCTAAATCGGGTAACGTTTCTATGGATACAACAGGATTTTCTTTTAAGATACGAGTATCCCCTATCCGATGCACTATTCCTTCTATACTGCATCCCTCACTCCCTCACATTGACGAAATATCAAAGAAAATGCGGCGCTATGAAATACTATGGGTTCTATGATTTCTCCTTCTAAATCGAGTAACGTTTCAATGGAAACGACAGGATTTTCTTTTGAGATTAGACTATCTCCTTCCCGATGCACTATTCCTTCTTTACTGCATCCCTCGCTCCCTCACATTGACGAATGAACACAGATATTGCGTCGCTATGAAGTACTATGATTTCTATGACATCGCCTTTTAAATGGAGTAACATTTCTGTGGAAATGACAGGATTTTCATTTCGGATACGACTATCTCCTTTCCGATGCACTATTAATACTTTACTGCATCCCTCACTCCCTCACATTGGCGACTTTACACAGAAATAGCGGGGCTGTGAAATACCATGGGATCCATAACTTCTCCTTCTGAATCGAATAACGTTTCTATGGAAACGACAGGATTTTCTTTTGGAATACGAGTATCTCCTTTCCGATGCACTATTCCTTCTTTATTGCATCCCTCGTTCCCTGACATTGACGAATTAACACAGAAATTGCGTCGCTATGAAGTACTATGGGTTCTATGGCTTCTCCTTCTAAATCGAATAACGTTTCCATGGAAACGGCAGGATTTTCTTTTGGATTACGAGTTTCACCTTTCCGATGCACTATTCCTTCTTTACTGCATCCCTCGCTCCCTCACATTGACGAATTAACACAGAAATTGCATCGCTATGATATTCTATGGGTTCTATGACTTCTCCTTCTAAATCGAGTAACGTTTCTACGGAAACGACAGGAATTTCTTTTGGGATACGAGTATCTCCTTTCCGATGCACTATTCCTTCTTTACTGCATCCCTCGCTCCCTCACATTGACGAATTAACACAGAAATTGCGTCGCTATGAAATACTATGGGTTCAATGACTTCTCTTTCTAAATCTAGTAACGTTTCTATGGTAACGACAGTATTTTCTTTTGGGATACGTGTATCTCCTTTCCGATGCACTATTCCTTCTTTACTACATCCCTCGCTCCCTCACATTGGCGAATTAACACAGAAACTGTGTCGCTATGAAATACTTTACGTTCTATGAATTTTCCTTCTAATCGAGTAACGTTTCTAAGGAAACGACAGGATTTTCTTTTGGGATACGACTATCTCCTCTGCGATGCACCATTCTTTCTTTACGCCATCCCTCGCTCCCTCACATTGACGAATTAACACAGAAATTGCGTCGCTATGAAATACTATGGGTTCTATGGCTTCTCCTTCTACATCGAGTAACGTTTTTGTGGAAACGACAGTAAATTCTTTTGGGATCCGAGTATTTCCTTTCCGATGCACTATTGCTTTTTTACAGCATCCCTCGCTCCCTCACATAGACAAATTAACACAGAAATTGCGTCGCTATGAAATACTATGGGTTCTATGACTACTCCTTCTAAATCGCGTAACGTTTCTATGGAGACGACAGGATTTTCATTTGGGATACGAGTATCTCCTTTCCGAAAAACTATTCCTCCCTTACTGCATCCCTCGCTCCTTCACATAGACGAATTAACACAGAAATTGCGTCGCTATGAGATACTATGCGTTCTATGACATCTCCTTCTAAATCGAGTAACGTTTCTATGGAAACGACAGGATTTTCTTTTGGGATACGACTATCTCCTCTGCGATGCAATATTCGTTCTTTACGGCATCCCTCGCTCCCTCACATTGACGAATTAACACAGAAATTGCGTCGCTATGAAATACTATGGGTTCTATGGCTTCTCCATCTAAATCGAGTAATGTTTGTATGGAAACGACAGGTTTTTCGTCTGGTATACGACTGTCTCCTTTCCGATGAACTATTCTTTCTTTACTGCATCCCTCGCTCCCCCACATTGACGAATTAACACAGATATTGCGTCGCCATGAAATACTTTGTGTTCAATGACATCACCTTCTAAATCGAGTAACGTTTCAATGGAAACGACAGGATTTTCCTTTGGGATACGAGTTTCTCCTTTCCGATCCACTAATCTCCCTTGACTGCACCCCAGGAGCCCTCACATTGACGAATGAACACAGAAATTGCGTCGCTTTGAAGTACTATGCGTTCTATGACTTCTCCTTGTAAATCGTGTAACGTTTGTATGGAAAAGACAGGATTCTCTTTTGGGAATATGACTATCTCTTTTCCGATGAACTATTCCTTCTTTACTGCATCCCTCGCTCCCTCGCATTGACGAATTAAGACAGAAATTGCGTCGAAAAGAACTACCATGGGTTCTATGGCATCTCCTTCTAAATCGAGTAACGTTTCTATGGAAACGACAGGATTTTCTTTTGGAATACGCGTATCTCCTTTCCGATGCACTATTCCTTCATTTCTGCATCCCTCGCTCCCTCACATTGACGAATCAACACAGTAATTGCATCGCTATGAAATACTATGGGTTCTATGACTTGTCCTTCTAAATCGAGTAACGTTTCTATGGAAACGACAGGAATTTCCTTTGGGATACGTGTATCTCCTTTCCGATGCACTATTCCTTCTTTACTACATCCCTCGCTCCCTCACATTGGCGAATTAACACAGAAACTGCGTCGCTATTAAATACTTTGGGTTCTATGACTTTTCCATCTAATCGAGTAACGTTTCTATGGAAACGACAGGATTTTCTTTTGGGATCCGGCTATCTCCTCTCCTATGCACTATTCGTTCTTAACGGCATCTCTCGCTCCCTCACATTGGCGAATTAACACAGAAATTGCGTCGCTATGAAATACTATGGGTTCTATGGCTACTCCTTCTAAATCGAGTAACGTTTCCATGGAAATGGCAGGATTTTCTTTTGGGTTACGAGTTTCACCTCTCCGATGCACTATTCCTTCTTTACTGCATCCCTCGCTCCCTCACATTGACGAATTAACACAGAAATTGCATCGCTATGATATTCTATGGGTTCTATGACTTCTCTTTCTAAATCGAGTAACGTTTCTACGGAAACGACGGGAATTCCTTTTGGGATACGAGTATCGCCTTTCCGATGCACTATTCCTTCTTTACTGCATCCCTCGCTCCCTCACATTGACGAATTAACACAGAAATTGCGTCGCTATGAAATACTATGGGTTCAATGACTTCTCTTTCTAAATCTAGTAACGTTTCTATGGTAACTACTGTATTTTCTTTTGGGATACGTGTATCTCTTTTCCGATGCACTATTCCTTTTTTACTACATCCCTCGCTCCCGCACATTGGCGAATTAACACAGAAACTGCGTCGCTATGAAATACTTTGGGTTCTATGACTTTTCCTTCTAATCGAGTAACGTTTCTATGGAAACGACAGGATTTTCCTTTGGGATACGAGTTTCTCCTTTCCGATCCACTAATCTCTCTAGACTGCACCCCAAGAGCCCTCACATTGACGAATGAACACAGAAATTGCGTCGCTTTGAAATACTATGCGTTCTATGACTTCTCCTTGTAAATCGTGTAACGTTTGTATGGAAACGACAGGATTCTCTTTTGGGATACGACTATCTCTCTTTTCCGATGAACTATTCCTTCTTTACTGCATCCCTCGCACCCTCGCATTGACGAATTAAGAGAGAAATTGCGTCGCAAAGAACTACCATGGGTTCTATGGCAACTCTTTCTAAATCGAGTAACGTTTCTATGGAAACGACAGGATTTTCTTTTGGAATACGCGTATCTCATTTCC
The DNA here is from genome assembly GCF_021461395.2 of Schistocerca americana. Taxonomy (NCBI): domain Eukaryota; kingdom Metazoa; phylum Arthropoda; class Insecta; order Orthoptera; family Acrididae; genus Schistocerca; species Schistocerca americana. The sequence continues at coordinate 48,971,485 of NC_060119.1, read as the reverse complement.
GATGCACTATTCCTTCATCTCTGCATCCCTCGCTCCCTCACATTGACGAATCAACACAGTAATTGCATCGCTATGAAATACTACGGTTCTATGACTTGTCCTTCTAAATCGAGTAACGTTTCAATGGAAACGACAGGATTTTCCTTTGGGATACGAGTTTCTCCTTTCCGATCCACTAATCTCTCAAGACTGCACCCCAGGAGCCCTCACATTGACGAATGAACACAGAAATTGCGTCGCTATGAAATACTACGGGTTCTATGGCTTCTCCTTCTAATTCGAATAACGTTTTTATGGACACGACAGGTTTTTCGTCTCGTATCCAACTATCTCTTTTCTGATGAACTATTCCTTCTTTACTGCATCCCTCGCTCCCTCGCATTGACGAATTAAGACAGAAATTGTGTCGCTAAGAACTACCATGGGGTCTATGGAAACGACAGGATTTTCTTTTGGAATACGCGTATCTCCTTTCCGATGCACTATTCCTTCATTTCTGCATCCCTCGCTCGCTCACACTGACGAATCAACACAGTAATTGCATCGCAATGAAATACTATGTGTTCTATGACTTGTCCTTCTAAATCGAGTAACGTTTCTATGGAAACGACAGGAATTTCTTTTGGGACCGTGTAACTCCTTTCCGATGCACTATTCCTTCTTTACTACATCCCTCGCTCCCTCACATTGGCGAATTAACACAGAAACTGCGTCGCTATTACATACTTTGGGTTCTATGACTTTTCCTTCTAATCGAGTAACGTTTCTATGGAAACGAAAGGATTTTCTTTTGGGATCTTACTATCTCCTCTCCGATGCACTATTCGTTCTTTACGGCATCCCTCGCTGCCTCACATTGACGAATTAACACAGAAATTGCGTCGCTATGAAATACTATGGGTTCTATGGCTTCTCCTTCTAAATCGAGTAACGTTTCTATGGAAACGACAGGTTTTTCTTTTGGGATGCGACTATCTCCACTCCGATGCACTATTCGTTCTTTACGGCATCCCTCGCTCCCTCACATTGACGAATTAACACAGAAATTGCGTCGCTATGAAATACTATGGGTTCTATGGCTTCTCCTTCTAAATCCAGTAACGTTTTTATGGAAACGACAGGTTTTTCGTCTGGTATACGACTATCTCCTTTCCGATGAACTATTCCTTCTTTACTGCATCCCTCGCTCCCTCACATTGACGAATTAACACAGATATTGCGTCGCAATGAAATACTTTGTGTTCAATGACATCACCTTCTAAATCGAGTAACGTTTCAATGGACACGACAGGATTTTCCTTTGGGTTACGATTTTCTCCTTTCCGATCCACTAATCTCTCTTGACTGCACCCCAGGAGCCCTCACATTGACGAATGAACACAGAAATTGCGTCGCTTTGAAATACTATGCGTTCTATGACTTCTCCTTGTAAATCGTGTAACGTTTGTATGGAAACGACAGGATTTTCTTTTGGGATACGACTATCTCCTTTCCGATGAACTATTCCTTCTTTACTGCATCCCTCGCTCCCTCGCATTGACGAATTAAGACAGAAATTGCGTCGCACAGAACTACCATGGGTTCTATGGCATCTCCTTCTAAATCGAGTAACGTTACTATGAAACGACAGGATTTTCTTTTGGAATACGCGTATCTCCTTTCCGATGCACTATTCGTTCATTTCTGCATCCCTCGCTCCCTCACATTGACGAATCAACAAAATAATTGCATCGCTATGAAATACTATGGGTTCTATGACTTGTCCTTCTAAATCGTGTAACGTTTCTATGGAAACGACAGGAATTTCCATTTGGATACGTGTATCTCCTTTCCGATGCACTATTCCTTCTTTACTACATCCCTCGCTCCCTCACATTGGCGAATTAACACAGAAACTGCAACGCTATTAAATACTTTGGGTTCTATGACTTTTCCTTCTAATCGAGCAACGTTTCTATGGAAACGACAGGATTTTCTTTTGGGATCCGACTATCTCCTCTCCGATGCACTATTCGTTCTTTACGGCATCTCTCGCTCCCTCACATTGATGAATTATCACAGAAATTGCGTCGCTATGAAATACTATGGGTTCAATGACTTCTCTTTCTAAATCTAGTAGCGTTTCTATGGTAACGACAGTGTTTTCTTTTGGGATACGTGTATCTCCTTTCCGATGCACTATTCCTGCTTTACTACATCCCTCGCTCCCTCACATTGGCGAATTATCACAGCAACTGCATCGCTATGAAATACTTTGGGTTCTATGACTTTTCCTTCTAATCGAGTAACGTTTCTATGGAAACGACAGGATTTCCTTTTGGGATACGACTATCTCCTCTGCGATGCACTATTCTTTCTTTACCGCATCCCTCTCCCCCTCACATTGACGAATTAACACAGAAATTGCGTCGCTATGAAATACTATGGGTTCTATGGCTTCTCCTTCTAATTCGAGTAACGTTTTTATGGAAACGACAGGTTTTTCGTCTCGTATACGACTATCTCCTTTCTGATGAACTATTCCTTCTCTACTGCATCCCTCGCTCCCTCTTATTGACGAATTAAGACAAAAATTGTGTCGCTAAGAACTACCATGGGGTCTATGGCATCTCCTTCTAAATCGAGTAACGTTTCTATGGAAACGACAGGAATTTCTTTTGGGATACGTGTATCTCCTTTCCGATGCACTATTCCTTCTTTACTACATCCCTCGCTCCCTCACATTGGCGAATTAACACAGAAACTGCGTCGCTATTAAATACTTTGGGTTCTATGACTTTTCTTTCTAATCGAGTAACGTTTCTATGGAAACGACAGGATTTTCTTTTGGGATCCGACTATCTCCTCTCCGATGCACCATTCGTTCTTTACGGCATCCCTCGCTCCCTCACACTGACGAATTAACACAGAAATTGCGTCGCTATGAAATACTATGGGTTCTATTTCCTCTCCTTCTAAATCGAGTAACGTTTCTATGGAAACGACAGGTTTCTCTTTTGGGATGCGACTATCTCCTCTCCGAAACACTATTCGTTCAATAAGGCATCCCTCGCTCCCTCACATTGACGAATTAACACAGAAATTGCGTCGCTATGAAATACTATGGGTTCTATGGCTTCTCCTTCTAAATCGAGTAACGTTTCCATGGAAACGGCTGGATTTTCTTTTGGGATACGAGTTTCACCTTTCCGATGCACTATTCCTTCTTTACTGCATCCCTCGCTCCCTCACATTGACGAATTAACACAGAAATTGCATCGCTATGATATTCTATGGGTTCTATGACTTCTCCTTCTAAATCGAGTAACGTTTCTACGGAAACGACAGGAATTTCTTTTGGGATACGAGTATCTCCTTTCCGATGCACTATTCCTTCTTTACTGCATCCCTCGCTCCCTCACATTGACGAATTAACACAGAAATTGCGTCGCTATGAAGTACTATGGGTTCAATGACTTCTCTTTCTCAATCTAGTAACGTTTCAATGGAAACGACAGGATTTTCCTTTGGGATACGAGTTTCTCCTTTCCGATCCACTAATCTCTCTAGACTGCACCCCAGGAGCCCTCACATTGACGAATGAACACAGTAATTGCGTCGCTTTGAAATACTATGCGTTCTATGACTTCTCCTTGTAAATCGTGTAACGTTTGTATGGAAACGACAGGATTCTCTTTTGGGATACGACTATCTTCTTTCCGATGAAGTATTCCTTCTTTACTGCTTCCCTCGCTCCCTCGCATTGACGAATTAAGACAGAAATTGCGTCGCAAAGAACTACCATGGGTTCTATGGCATCTCCTTCTAAATCGAGTAACGTTTCAATGGAAACGACAGGATTTTCTTTTGGAATACGCGTATCTCCTTTCCGATGCACTATTCCTTCATCTTTGCATCCCTCGCTCCCTCACATCGACGAATCAACACAGTAATTGCATCGCTATGAAATACTGTGGGTTCTATGACTTGTCCTTCTAAATCGAGTAACGTTTCTATGGAAACGACAGGAATTTCCTTTGGGATACTTGTATCTCCTTTCCGATGCACTATTCCTTCTTTACTACATCCCTCGCTCCCGCACATTGGCGAATTAACACAGAAATTGCGTCGCTATGAAATACTATGGGTTCTATGACTTGTCCTTCTAAATCGAGTAACGTTTTTACGGAAACGACAGGATTTTCATTTGGTATCCGACTATCTCCTCTCCGATGCACTATTCGTTCTTTACGGCATCCCTCGCTCCCCCACATTGGCGAATTAACACAGAAATTGCGTCGCTATGAAATACTATGGGTTCTATGGCTTCTCCTTGTAAATCGAGTAACGTTTCTATGGAAACGACAGGTTTTTCTTTTGGGATGCGACTATCTCCTCTCCGATGCACTATTCGTTCAATAAGGCATCCCTCGCTCCCTCACATTGACGAATTAACACAGAAATTGCGTCGCTATGAAATACTAATGGTTCTATGGCTTCTCCTTCTTAATCGAGTAACGTTTCCATGGAAACGGCAGGATTTTCTTTTGGGTTACGAGTTTCACCTTTCCGATGCACTATTCCTTCTCTACTGCATCCCTCGCTCCCTCACATTGACGAATTAACACAGAAATTGAATCGCTATGATATTCTATGGGTTCTATGACTTCTCCTTCTAAATCGAGTAACGTTTCTATGGAAACGACAGGTTTTTCTTTTGGGATGCGACTATCTCCTCTCCGATGCACTATTCGTTCAATAAGGCATCCCTCACTCCCACACATTGACGAAGTAACACAGAAATTGCGTCTCTATGAAATACTATGGGTTCAATGGCTTCTCTTTCTAAATCTAGTGACGTTTCTATGGTAACGACAATATTTTCTTTTGGGATACATGTATCTCCTTTCCAATGCACTATTCCTTCTTTACTACATACCTCGCTCCCTCACATTGGCGAATTAACACAGAAACTGCGTCGCTATTATATACATTGGGCTCTATGACTTTTCCTTCTAATCGAGTAACGTTTCTATGGAAACGACAGGATTTTCTTTTGGGATACGACTATCTCCTCTGCGGTGCACTATTCTTTCTTTACGGCATCACTCGCTGCCTCACATTGACGAATTAACACAGAAATTGCGTCGCTATGAAATACTACGGGTTCTATGACTTGTCCTTCTAAATCGTGTATTGTTTCTATGGAAACGACAGGAATTTCCATTTGGATACGTGTATCTCCTTTCCGATGCACTATTCCTTCTTTACTACATCCCTCGCTCCCTCACATTGGCGATTTAACACAGAAACTGCAACGCTATTAAATACTTTGGGTTCTATGACTTTTCCTTCTAATCGAGCAACGTTTCTATGGAAACGACAGGATTTTCTTTTGGGATCCGACTATCTCCTCTCCGATGCACTATTCGTTCTTTACGGCATCTCTCGCTCCCTCACATTGATGAATTAACACAGAAATTGCGTCGCTATGAAATACAATGGGTTCTATGGCTTCTCCTTCTAAATCGTGTAACGTTTCCATGGAAACGGCAGGATTTTCTTTTGGGTTACGAGTTTCACCACTCCGATGCACTATTCCTTCTTTACTGCAACCCTCGCTCCCTCACGTTGACGAATTAACACAGAAATTGCATCGCTATGATATTCTATGGGTTCTATGACTTCTCCTTCTAACTGGAGTAACGTTTCTACGGAAACGACAGGAATTTCTTTTGGGATACGAGTATCTCCTTTCCGATGCACTATTCCTTCTTTACTGCATCCCTCGCTCCCTCACATTGACGAATTAACACACAAATTGCGTCGCTATGAAATACTATGGGTTCAATGACTTCTCTTTCTAAATCTAGTAGCGTTTCTATGGTAACGACAGTGTTTTCTTTTGGGATACGTGTATCTCCTTTCCGATGCACTATTCCTTCTTTACTACATCCCTCGCTCCCTCACATTGGCGAATTATCACAGAAACTGCATCGCTATGAAATACTTTGGGTTCTATGACTTTTCCTTCTAATCGAGTAACGTTTCTATGGAAACGACAGGATTTCCTTTTGGGATACGACTATCTCCTCTGCGATGCACTATTCTTTCTTTACGGCATCCCTCTCTCCCTCACATTGACGAATTAACACAGAAATTGCGTCGCTATGAAATACTATGGGTTCTATGGCTTCTCCTTCTAATTCGAGTAACGTTTTTATGGAAACGACAGGTTTTTCGTCTCGTATACGACTATCTCCTTTCTGATGAACTATTCCTTCTCTACTGCATCCCTCGCTCCCTCGCATTGACGAATTAAGACAAAAATTGTGTCGCTAAGAACTACCATGGGGTCTATGGCATCTCCTTCTAAATCGAGTAACGTTTCTATGGAAACGACAGGAATTTCTTTTGGGATACGTGTATCTCCTTTCCGATGCACTATTCCTTCTTTACTACATCCCTCCCTCCCTCACATTGGCGAATTAACACAGAAACTGCGTCGCTATTAAATACTTTGGGTTCTATGACTTTTCTTTCTAATCGAGTAACGTTTCTATGGAAACGACAGGATTTTCTTTTGGGATCCGACTGTCTCCTCTCCGATGCACCATTCGTTCTTTACGGCATCCCTCGCTCCCTCACACTGACGAATTAACACAGAAATTGCGTCGCTATGAAATACTATGGGTTCTATTTCCTCTCCTTCTAAATCGAGTAACGTTTCTATGGAAACGACAGGTTTCTTTTTTGGGATGCGACTATCTCCTCTCCGAAACACTATTCGTTCAATAAGGCATCCCTCGCTCCCTCACATTGACGAATTAACACAGAAATTGCGTCGCTATGAAATACTATGGGTTCTATGGCTTCTCCTTCTAAATCGAGTAACGTTTCCATGGAAACGGCAGGATTTTCTTTTGGGATACGAGTTTCACCTTTCCGATGCACTATTCCTTCTTTACTGCATCCCTCGCTCCCTCACATTGACGAATTAACACAGAAATTGCATCGCTATGATATTCTATGGGTTCTATGACTTCTCCTTCTAAATCGAGTAACGTTTCTACGGAAACGACAGGAATTTCTTTCGGGATACGAGTATCTCCTTTCCGATGCACTATTCCTTCTTTACTGCATCCCTCGCTCCCTCACATTGACGAATTAACACAGAAATTGCGTCGCTATGAAGTACTATGGGTTCAATGACTTCTCTTTCTAAATCTAGTAACGTTTCAATGGAAACGACAGGATTTTCCTTTGGGATACGAGTTTCTCCTTTCCGATCCACTAATCTCTCTAGACTGCACCCCAGGAGCCCTCACATTGACGAATGAACTCAGTAATTGCGTCGCTTTGAAATACTATGCGTTCTATGACTTCTCCTTGTAAATCGTGTAACGTTTGTATGGAAACGACAGGATTTTCTTTTGGGATCCGACTGTCTCCTCTCCGATGCACCATTCGTTCTTTACGGCATCCCTCGCTCCCTCACACTGACGAATTAACACAGAAATTGCGTCGCTATGAAATACTATGGGTTCTATTTCCTCTCCTTCTAAATCGAGTAACGTTTCTATGGAAACGACAGGTTTCTTTTTTGGGATGCGACTATCTCCTCTCCGAAACACTATTCGTTCAATAAGGCATCCCTCGCTCCCTCACATTGACGAATTAACACAGAAATTGCGTCGCTATGAAATACTATGGGTTCTATGGCTTCTCCTTCTAAATCGAGTAACGTTTCCATGGAAACGGCAGGATTTTCTTTTGGGATACGAGTTTCACCTTTCCGATGCACTATTCCTTCTTTACTGCATCCCTCGCTCCCTCACATTGACGAATTAACACAGAAATTGCATCGCTATGATATTCTATGGGTTCTATGACTTCTCCTTCTAAATCGAGTAACGTTTCTACGGAAACGACAGGAATTTCTTTCGGGATACGAGTATCTCCTTTCCGATGCACTATTCCTTCTTTACTGCATCCCTCGCTCCCTCACATTGACGAATTAACACAGAAATTGCGTCGCTATGAAGTACTATGGGTTCAATGACTTCTCTTTCTAAATCTAGTAACGTTTCAATGGAAACGACAGGATTTTCCTTTGGGATACGAGTTTCTCCTTTCCGATCCACTAATCTCTCTAGACTGCACCCCAGGAGCCCTCACATTGACGAATGAACTCAGTAATTGCGTCGCTTTGAAATACTATGCGTTCTATGACTTCTCCTTGTAAATCGTGTAACGTTTGTATGGAAACGACAGGATTCTCTTTTGGGATACGACTATCTTCTTTCCGATGAAGTATTCCTTCTTTATAGCTTCCCTCGCTCCCTCGCATTGACGAATTAAGACAGAAATTGCGTCGCAAAGAACTACCATGGGTTCTATGGCATCTCCTTCTAAATCGAGTAACGTTTCTATGGAAACGACAGGATTTTCTTTTGGAATACGCGTATCTCCTTTCCGATGCACTATTCCTTCATCTCTGCATCCCTCGCTCCCTCACATCGACGAATCAACACAGTAATTGCATCGCTATGAAATACTATGGGTTCTATGACTTGTCCTCCTAAATCGAGTAACGTTTCTATGGAAACGACAGGAATTTCCTTTGGGATACGTGTATCTCCTTTCCGATGCACTATTCCTTCTTTACTACATCCCTCGCTCCCGCACATTGGCGAATTAACACAGAAATTGCGTCGCTATGAAATACTATGGGTTCTATGACTTGTCCTTCTAAATCGAGTAACGTTTCTATGGAAACGACAGGATTTTCTTTTGGGATCCGACTATCTCCTCTCCGATGCACTATTCGTTCTTTACGGCATCCCTCGCTCCCCCACATTGGCGAATTAACACAGAAATTGCGTCGCTATGAAATACTATGGGTTCTATGGCTTCTCCTTGTAAATCGAGTAACGTTTCTATGGAAACGACAGGTTTTTCTTTTGGGATGCGACTATCTCCTCTCCGATGCACTATTCGTTCAATAAGGCATCCCTCGCTCCCTCACATTGACGAATTAACACAGAGATTGCGTCGCTATGAAATACTATTGGTTCTATGGCTTCTCCTTCTTAATCGAGTAACGTTTCCATGGAAACGGCAGGATTTTCTTTTGGGTTACGAGTTTCACCTTTCCGATGCACTATTCCTTCTCTACTGCATCCCTCGCTCCCTCACATTGACGAATTAACACAGAAATTGAATCGCTATGATATTCTATGGGTTCTATGACTTCTCCTTCTAAATCGAGTAACGTTTCTATGGAAACGACAGGTTTTTCTTTTGGGATGCGACTATCTCCTCTCCGATGCACTATTCGTTCAATAAGGCATCCCTCGCTCCCACACATTGACGAAGTAACACAGAAATTGCGTCTCTATGAAATACTATGGGTTCAATGGCTTCTCTTTCTAAATCTAGTGACGTTTCTATGGTAACGACAATATTTTCTTTTGGGATACATGTATCTCCTTTCCAATGCACTATTCCTTCTTTACTACATCCCTCGCTCCCTCACATTGGCGAATTAACACAGAAACTGCGTCGCTATTATATACATTGGGCTCTATGACTTTTCCTTCTAATCGAGTAACGTTTCTATGGAAACGACAGGATTTTCTTTTGGGATACGACTATCTCCTCTGCGGTGCACTATTCTTTCTTTACGGCATCACTCGCTGCCTCACATTGACGAATTAACACAGAAATTGCGTCGCTATGAAATACTATGGGTTCTATGGCTTCTCCTTCTAAATCGAGTAACGTTTCTATGGAAACGACAGGTTTTTCTTTTGGGATGCGACTATCTCCTCTCCGATGCACTATTCGTTCAATAAGCCATCCCTCGCTCCCTCACATTGACGAATTAACACAGAAATTGCGTCGCCATGAAATTCTATGGGTTCAATGACTTCTCTTTCTAAATCTAGTAACGTTTCTATGGTAACGACAGTATTTTCTTTTGGGATACGACTATCTCCTTACCGATGAACTATTCCTTCTTTACTGCATCCCTCGCTCCCTCGCATTGACGAATTAGGACAGAAATTGCGTCGCTATGAAATACTATGGGTTCAATGTCTACTCTTTTCTAAATCTAGTAACGTTTCTATGGTAACGACAGTATTATCTTTTGGGATACGTGTATCTCCTTTCCGATGCACTATTCCTTATTTACTACATCCCTCGCTCCCGCACATTGGCGAAGTAACACTGAAACTGCGTCGCTATGAAATACTTTGGGTTCTATGACTTTTCCTTCTAATCGAGTAACGTTTCTATGGAAACGACAGGATTTTCTTTTGGGATACGACTATCTCCTCTTCGATGCACTATTCGTTCTTTACGGCATCCCTCGCTCCCTCACATTGACGAATTAACACAGAAATTGCGTCGCTATGAAATACTATGGGTTCTATGGCTTCTCCTTCTAAATCGAGTAACGTTTCTATGGTAACGACAGTATTTTCTTTTGGGATACGACTATCTCCTTTCCGATGAACTATTCCTTCTATACTGCATCCCTCGCTCCCTCGCATTGACGAATTAAGACAGAAATTGCGTCGCAAAGAACTACCATGGGTTCTATGGCATCTCCGTCTAAATCGAGTAACGATTCTATGGAAACGACAGGATATTCTTTTGGAATACGCGTATCTCCTTTCCGATGCACTATTCCTTCATTTTTGCATCCCTCGCTCCCTCACATTGACGAATCAACACAGTAATTGCATCGCTATGAAATACTATGGGTTCTACGACTTGTCCTTCTAAATCGAGTAACGTTTCTATGGAAACGACAGGAATTTCCTTTGGGATACGTGTATCTCCTTTCCGATGCACTATTCCTTCTTTACTACATCCCTCGCTCCCTCACATTGGCGAATTAACACAGAAACTGCGTCGCTATTAAATACTTTGGGTTCTATGACTTTTCCTTCTAATCGAGTAACGTTTCTATTGAAACGACATTATTTTCTTTTGGGATCCGTCTTTCTCCTCTCCGATGCACTATTCGTTCTTTACGGCATCTCTCGCTCCCTCACATTGACGAATTAACACAGAAATTGCGTCGCTATGAAATACTATGGGTTCTATGGCTTCTCCTTCTAAATCGAGTAACGTTTCCATGGAAGCGGCAGGATTTTCTTTTGGGTTACGAGTTACACCTCTCCGATGCACTATTCCTTCTTTACTGCATCCCTCGCTCCCTCACATTGACGAATTAACACAGAAATTGCATCGCTATGACATTCTATTGGTTCTATGACTTCTCCTTCTAAATCGAGTAACGTTTCTACGGAAACGACAGGAATTTCTTTTGGGATACGAGTATCTCCTTTCCGATGCACAATTCCTTCTTTACTGCATCCCTCGCTCCCTCACATTGACGAAGTAACACAGAAATTGCGTCGCTATGAGATACTATGGGTTCAATGACTTCTCTTTCTAAATCTAGTAACGTTTCTATGGTAACGACAGTATTTTCTTTTGGGATACGTGTATCTCCTTTCCGATGCACTATTCCTTCTTTACTACATCCCTCGCTCCCTCACATTGGCGAATTAACACAGAAACTGCGTCGCTATGAAATACTTTGGGTTCTATGACATTTCCTTCTAATCGAGTAACGTTTCTATGGAAACAACAGGATTTTCTTTTGGGATACGACTATCTCCTCTGCGATGCACTATTCGTTCTTTACGGCATCCCTCGCTCCCTCACATTGACGAATTAACACAGAAATTGCGTCGCTACGAAATACTATGGGTTCTATGACTTCTCATCTAAATCGAGTAACGTCTCTATGGAAACGACAGGTTTTTCTTTTGGGATGCGACTATCTCCTCTCCGATGCACTATTCGTTCAATAAGGCATCCCTCGCTACCTCACATTGACGAATTAACTCAGAAATTGCGTCGCTATGAAATACTATGGGTCCAATGATTTCTCTCTCTAAATCTAGTAACGTTTCTATGGTAACGACAGTGTTTTCTTTTGGGATACGACTATCTCCTTTCCGATGAACTATTCCCTCTTTACTGCATCCCTCGCTCCCTCGCATTGACGAATTAAGACAGAAATTGCGTCGCAAAGAACTACCATGGGTTCTATGGCATCTCCTTCTAAATCGAGTAACGTTTCTATGGAAACGACAGGATTTTCTTTTGGAATACGCGTATCTCCTTTCCGATGCACTATTCCTTCATTTTTGCATCCCTCGCTCCTTCACATTGACGAATCAACACAGTAATTGCATCGCTATGAAATACTATGGGTTCTATGACTTGTCCTTCTAAATCGAGTAACGTTTCTATGGAAACGACAGGAATTTCCTTTGGGATACGTGTATCTCCTTTCCGATGCACTATTCCTTCTTTACTACATCCCTCGCTCCCTCACATTGGCGAATTAACACAGAAACTGCGTCGCTATTAAATACTTTGGGTTCTATGACTTTTCCTTCTAATCGAGTAACGTTTCTATTGAAACGACAGGATTTTCTTTTGGGATCCGTCTTTCTCCTCTCCGATGCACTATTCGTTCTTTACGGCATCTCTCGCTCCCTCACATTGACGAATTAACACAGAAATTGCGTCGCTATGAAATACTATGGGTTCTATGGCTTCTCCTTCTAAATCGAGTAACGTTTCCATGGAAGCGGCGGGAGTTTCTTTTGGGTTACGAGTTTCACCTCTCCGTTGCACTATTCCTTCTTTACTGCATCCCTCGCTCCCTCACGATGACGAATTAACACAGAAATTGCATCGCTATGATATTCTATGGGTTCTATGACTTCTCCTTCTAAATCAAGTAACGTTTCTACGGAAACGACAGGAATTTCTTTTGGGATACGAGTATCTCCTTTCCGATGCACAATTCCTTCTTTACTGCATCCCTCGCTCCCTCACATTGACGAAGCAACACAGAAATTGCGTCGCTATGAGATACTATGGGTTCAATTACTTCTCTTTCTAAATCTAGTAACGTTTCTATGGTAACGACAGTATTTTCTTTTGGGATACGTGTATCTCCTTTCCGATGCACTATTCCTTCTTTACTACATCCCTCGCTCCCTCACATTGGCGAATTAACACAGAAACTGCGTCGCTATGAAATACTTTGGGTTCTATGACATTTCCTTCTAATCGAGTAACGTTTCTATGGAAACAACAGGATTTTCTTTTGGGATACGACTATCTCCTCTGCGATGCACTATTCGTTCTTTACGGCATCCCTCGCTCCCTCACATTGACGAATTAACACAGAAATTGCGTCGCTATGAAATACTATGGGTTCTATGACTTCTCATCTAAATCGAGTAACGTCTCTATGGAAACGACAGGTTTTTCTTTTGGGATGCGACTATCTCCTCTCCGATGCACTATTCGTTCAATAAGGCATCCCTCGCTACCTCACATTGACGAATTAACTCAGAAATTGCGTCGCTATGAAATACTATGGATCCAATGATTTCTCTCTATAAATCTAGTAACGTTTCTATGGTAACGACAGTATTTTCTTTTGGGATACGACTATCTCCTTTCCGATGAACTATTCCCTCTTTACTGCATCCCTCGCTCCCTCGCATTGACGAATTAAGACAGAAATTGCGTCGCAAAGAACTACCATGGGTTCTATGGCATCTCCTTCTAAATCGAGTAACGTTTCTATGGAAACGACAGGATTTTCTTTTGGAATACGCGTATCTCCTTTCCGATGCACTATTCCTTCATTTTTGCATCCCTCGCTCCTTCACATTGACGAATCAACACAGTAATTGCATCGCTATGAAATACTATGGGTTCTATGACTTGTCCTTCTAAATCGAGTAACGTTTCTATGGAAACGACAGGAATTTCCTTTGGGATACGTGTATCTCCTTTCCGATGCACTATTCCTTCTTTACTACATCCCTCGCTCCCTCACATTGGCGAATTAACACAGAAACTGCGTCGCTATTAAATACTTTGGGTTCTATGACTTTTCCTTCTAATCGAGTAACGTTTCTATTGAAACGACAGGATTTTCTTTTGGGATCCGTCTTTCTCCTCTCCGATGCACTATTCGTTCTTTACGGCATCTCTCGCTCCCTCACATTGACGAATTAACACAGAAATTGCGTCGCTATGAAATACTATGGGTTCTATGGCTTCTCCTTCTAAATCGAGTAACGTTTCCATGGAAGCGGCGGGAGTTTCTTTTGGGTTACGAGTTTCACCTCTCCGTTGCACTATTCCTTCTTTACTGCATCCCTCGCTCCCTCACGATGACGAATTAACACAGAAATTGCATCGCTATGATATTCTATGGGTTCTATGACTTCTCCTTCTAAATCAAGTAACGTTTCTACGGAAACGACAGGAATTTCTTTTGGGATACGAGTATCTCCTTTCCGATGCACTATTCCTTCTCTACTGCATCCCTCGCTCCCTCACATTGACGAATTAACACAGAAATTGCGTCGCTATGAAATACTATGGGTTCAATGACTTCTCGTTCTAAATCTGGTAACGTTTCTATGGTAACGACAGTATTTTCTTTTGGGATACGTGTATCTCCTTTCCGATGCACTATTCCTTCTTTACTACATCCCTCGCTCCCTCACATTGGCGAATTAACACAGAAACTGCGACGCTATGAAAATCTTTGGGATCTATGACTTTTCCTTCTAATCGAGTAACGTTTCTATGGATACGACAGGATTTTCTTTTGGGATACGACTATCTCCTCTCCGATGCACTATTCTTTCTTTACGGCATCCCTCGCTCCCTCACATTGACGAATTAACACAGAAATTGCGTCGCTATGTATACTATGGGTTCTATGGCTTCTCCTTCTAATTCGAGTAACGTCTTTATGGAAACGTCAGGTTTTTCGTCTCGTATCCGACTATCTCCTTTCTGATGAACTATTCCTTCTCTACTGCATCCCTCGCTCCCTCCCATTGACGAATTAAGACAGAAATTGTGTCGCTAAGAACTACCATGGGGTCTATGGCATCTCCTTCTAAATCGAGTAACGTTTCTATGGAAACGACAGGATTTTCTTTTGGAATACGTGTATCTCCTTTTCGATGCACTATTCCTTCTTTACTACATCCCTCGCTCCCTCACATTGGCGAATTAACACAGAAACTGCGACGCTATGAAATACTTTGGGTTCTATGACTTTTCCTTCTAATCGAGTAACGTTTCTATGGAAACGACAGGATTTTCTTTTGGGATACGAGTATCTCCTTTCCGATGCACAATTCCTTCTTTACTGCATCCCTCGCTCCCTCACATTGACGAAGCAACACAGAAATTGCGTCGCTATGAGATACTATGGGTTCAATTACTTCTCTTTCTAAATCTAGTAACGTTTCTATGGTAACGACAGTATTTTCTTTTGGGATACGTGTATCTCCTTTCCGATGCACTATTCCTTCTTTACTACATCCCTCGCTCCCTCACATTGGCGAATTAACACAGAAACTGCGTCGCTATGAAATACTTTGGGTTCTATGACATTTCCTTCTAATCGAGTAACGTTTCTATGGAAACAACAGGATTTTCTTTTGGGATACGACTATCTCCTCTGCGATGCACTATTCGTTCTTTACGGCATCCCTCGCTCCCTCACATTGACGAATTAACACAGAAATTGCGTCGCTATGAAATACTATGGGTTCTATGACTTCTCATCTAAATCGAGTAACGTCTCTATGGAAACGACAGGTTTTTCTTTTGGGATGCAACTATCTCCTCTCCGATGCACTATTCGTTCAATAAGGCATCCCTCGCTACCTCACATTGACGAATTAACTCAGAAATTGCGTCGCTATGAAATACTATGGGTCCAATGATTTCTCTCTCTAAATCTAGTAACGTTTCTATGGTAACGACAGTATTTTCTTTTGGGATACGACTATCTCCTTTCCGATGAACTATTCCCTCTTTACTGCATCCCTCGCTCCCTCGCATTGACGAATTAAGACAGAAATTGCGTCGCAAAGAACTACCATGTGTTCTATGGCATCTCCTTCTAAATCGAGTAACGTTTCTATGGAAACGACAGGATTTTCTTTTGGAATACGCGTATCTCCTTTCCGATGCACTATTCCTTCATTTTTGCATCCCTCGCTCCTTCACATTGACGAATCAACACAGTAATTGCATCGCTATGAAATACTATGGGTTCTATGACTTGTCCTTCTAAATCGAGTAACGTTTCTATGGAAACGACAGGAATTTCCTTTGGGATACGTGTATCTCCTTTCCGATGCACTATTCCTTCTTTACTACATCCCTCGCTCCCTCACATTGGCGAATTAACACAGAAACTGCGTCGCTATTAAATACTTTGGGTTCTATGACTTTTCCTTCTAATCGAGTAACGTTTCTATTGAAACGACAGGATTTTCTTTTGGGATCCGTCTTTCTCCTCTCCGATGCACTATTCGTTCTTTACGGCATCTCTCGCTCCCTCACATTGACGAATTAACACAGAAATTGCGTCGCTATGAAATACTATGGGTTCTATGGCTTCTCCTTCTAAATCGAGTAACGTTTCCATGGAAGCGGCGGGAGTTTCTTTTGGGTTACGAGTTTCACCTCTCCGTTGCACTATTCCTTCTTTACTGCATCCCTCGCTCCCTCACGATGACGAATTAACACAGAAATTGCATCGCTATGATATTCTATTTGTTCTATGACTTCTCCTTCTAAATCGAGTAACGTTTCTACGGAAACGACAGGAATTTCTTTTGGGATGCGAGTATCTCCGTTCCGATGCACTATTCCTTCTCTACTGCATCCCTCGCTCCCTCACATTGACGAATTAACACAGAAATTGCGTCGCTATGAAATACTATGGGTTCAGTGACTTCTCGTTCTAAATCTGGTAACGTTTCTATGGTAACGACAGTATTTTCTTTTGGGATACGTGTATCTCCTTTCCGATGCACTATTCCTTCTTTACTACATCCCTCGCTCCCTCACATTGGCGAATTAACACAGAAATTGCGACGCTATGAAATACTTTGGGTTCTATGACTTTTCCTTCTAATCGAGTAACGTTTCTATGGATACGACAGGATTTTCTTTTGGGATACGACTATCTCCTCTCCGATGCACTATTCTTTCTTTACGGCATCCCTCGCTCCCTCACATTGACGAATTAACACAGAAATTGCGTCGCTATGAAATACTATGGGTTCTATGACTTTTCCTTCTAATCGAGTAACGTTTCTATGGAAACGACAGGATTTTCTTTTGGGATACGACTATCTCCTTTCCGATGCACTATTCCTTCTTTACTACATCCCTCGCTCACTCACATTGGCGAAATAACACAGAAACTGCGACGCTATGAAATACTTTGGGTTCTATGACTTTTCCTTCTAATCGAGTAACGTTTCTATGGAAACGACAGGATTTTCTTTTGGGATACGACTATCTCCACTCCAATGCACTATTCGTTCTTTACGGCATCCCTCGCTCCCTCACATTGACGAATTAACACAGAACTTGCGTCGCTATGAAATACTATGGGTTCTATGGCTACTCCTTCTAAATCGAGTAACGTTTCTATGGAAACGACAGGTTTTTCTTTTGGGATGCGACTATCTCCGCTCCGATGCACTATTCGTTCAATAAGGCATCCCTCGCTCCCTCACATTGACGAATTAACACAGAGATTGCATCGCTATGATATTCTATAGGTTCTATGACTTCTCCTTCTAAATCGAGTAACGTTTCCACGGAAATGACAGGAATTTCTTTTGGGATACGAGTATCTCCTTTCCGATGCATTATTCCTTCTTTACTGCATTACTCGCTCCCTCACATTGACGAATTAACGCAGAAATTGCGTCGCTATGAAATACTACGGGTTCAATGACTTCTCTTTCTAAATCTAGTAACGTTTCTATGGTAACGACAGTATTTTCTTTTGGGATACGACTATCTCCTTTCCGATGAACTATTCCTTCTTTACTGCATCCCTCGCTCCATCGCATTGACGAATTAAGACAGAAATTGCGTCGCAAAGAACTACCATGGGTTCTCTGGCATCTCCTTCTAAATCGAGTAACGTTTCTATGGAAACGACAGGATTTTCTTTTGGAATACGCGTATCTCCTTTCCGATGCACTATTCCTTCATTTTTGCATCCCTCGCTCCCTCACATTGACGAATCAACACAGTAATTGCATCGCTATGAAATACTATGGGTTCTATGACTTGTCCTTCTAAATCGAGTAACGTTTCTATGGAAACGACAGGAATTTCCTTTGGGATACGTGTATCTCCTTTCCGATGCACTATTCCTTCTTTACTACATCCCTCGCTCCCTCACATTGGCAAATTAACACAGAAACTGCGTCGCTATTAAATACTTTGGGTTCTATGACTTTTCCCTCTAATCGAGTAACGTTTCTATGGAAACGACAGGATTTTCTTTTGGGATCCATCTTTCTCCTCTCCGATGCACTATTCGTTCTTTACGGCATCCCTCACTCCCTCACATTGACGAATTAACACAGAAATTGCGTCGCTATGAAATACTATGGGTTCTATGGCTTCTCCTTCTAAATCGAGTAACGTTTCCATGGAAGCGGCTGGAGTTTCTTTTGGGTTACGAGTTTCACCTGTCCGTTGCACTATTCCTTCTTTACTGCATCCCTCGCTCCCTCACGATGACGAATTAACACAGAAATTGCATCGCTATGATATTCTATGGGTTCTATGACTTCTCCTTCTAAATCGAGTAACGTTTCTACGGAAACGACAGGAATTTCTTTTGGGATACGAGTATCTCCTTTCCGATGCACTATTCCTTCTCTACTGCATCCCTCGCTCCCTCACATTGACGAATTAACACAGAAATTGCGTCGCTATGAAATACTATGGGTTCAATGACTTCTCGTTCTAAATCTAGTAACGTTTCTATGGTAACGACAGTATTTTCTTTTGGGATACGTGTATCTCCTTTCCGATGCACTATTCCTTCTTTACTACATCCCTCGCTCCCTCACATTGGCGAATTAACACAGAAACTGCGACGCTATGAAATACTTTGGGTTCTATGACTTTTCCTTCTAATCGAGTAACGTTTCTATGGAAACGACAGTATTCTCTTTTGGGATACGACTATCTCCACTCCGATGCACTATTCTTTCTTTACGGCATCCCTCGCTCCCTCACATTGACGAATTAACACAGAAATTGCGTCGCTATGTATACTATGGGTTCTATGGCTTCTCCTTCTAATTCGAGTAACGTTTTTATGGAAACGACAGGTTTTTCCTCTCGTATCCGACTATCTCCTTTCTGATGGACTATTCCTTCTCTACTGCATCCCTCGCTCCCTCCCATTGACGGATTAAGACAGAAATTGTGTCGCTAAGAACTACCATGGGGTCTATGGCATCTCCTTCCTAATCGAGTAACGTTTCTATGGAAACGACAGGATTTTCTTTTGGGATACGACTATCTCCTTTCCGATGCACTATTCCTTCTTTACTACATCCCTCGCTCCCTCACATTGGCGAATTAACACAGAAACTGCGACGCTATGAAATACTTTGGGTTCTATGACTTTTCCTTCTAATCGAGTAACGTTTCTATGGAAACGACAGGATTTTCTTTTGGGATACGACTATCTTCTTTCCGATGAACTATTCCTTCTTTACTGCATCCGTCGCTCCCTCACATTGACGAATTAACACCGATATTGCGTCGCAATGAAATACTTTGTGTTCAATGACATCACCTTCCAAATCGAGTAACGTTTCAATGGAAACGACAGGATTTTCCCTTGGGATACGAGTTTCTCCTTTCCGGTCCACTAATCTTTCTAGACGGCACCCCAGGAGCAATCACATTGACGAATGAACACAGAAATTGCGTCGCTTTTAAATACTATGCGTTCTATGACTTCTCTTTGTAAATCGTGTGGCGTTTGTATGGAAACGACAGGATTCTCTTTTGGGATACGACTACCTCCTTTCCGATGAACTATTCTTTCTTTACTGCATCCCTCGCTCCCTCGCATTGACGAATTAAGACAGAAATTGCGTCGCAAAGCACTAGCATGGGTTCTATGGCATCTCCTTCTAAATCGAGTAACGTTTCTATGGAAACGACAGGATTTTCTTTTGGAATACGCGTATCTCCTTTCCGATGCACTATTCCTTCATCTCTGCATCCCTCGCTCCCTCACACTGACGAATTAACACAGAAATTGCGTCGCTATGAAATACTATGGGTTCTATGGCTTCTCCATCTAAATCGGGTTACGTTTTTATGGAAACGACAGGTTTTTCGTCTGGTATACGACTATCTCCTTTCCGATGAACTATTCCTTCTTTACTGCATCCGTCGCTCCCTCACATTGACGAATTAACACCGATATTGCGTCGCAATGAAATACTTTGTGTTCAATGACATCACCTTCCAAATCGAGTAACGTTTCAATGGAAACGACAGGATTTTCCTTTGGGATACGAGTTTCTCCTTTCCGATCCACTAATCTTTCTAGACGGCACCTCAGGAGCCCTCACAGTGACGAATGAACACAGAAATTGCGTCGCTTTGAAATACTATGCGTTCTATGACTTCTCCCTGTAAATTTTGTAACGTTTGTATGGAAACCACAGGATTTTCTTTTGGAATACGCGTATCTCCTTTCCGCTGCACTATTCCTTCATCTCTGCATCCCTCGCTCCCTCACACTGACGAATCAACACAGTAACTGCATCGCTATGAAATACTATGTGTTCTATGACTTGTCCTTCTAAATCGAGTAACGTTTCTATGGAAACGACAGGAATTTCTTTTGGGATACGTGTATCTCCTTTCCGATGCACTATTCCTTCTTTACTACATCCCTCGCCCCCTCACATTGGCGAATTAACACAGAAACTGCGTCGCTATTAAATACTTTGGGTTCTATGACTTTTCCTTCTAATCGAGTAACGTTTCTATGGAAACGACAGGATTTTCTTTTGGGATCCGACTATCTCCTCTCCGATGCACTATTCGATCTTTACGGCATCCCTCGCTCCCTCACATTGACCAATTAACACAGAAATTGCGTCGCTATGAAATACTATGGGTTCTATGGCTTCTCCTTCTAAATCGAGTAACGTTTCTATGGAAACGACAGGTTTTTCTTTTGGGGTGCGACTATCTCCTCACCGATGAACTATTCGTTCAATAAGGCATCCCTCGCACCCTCACATTGACGAATTAACACAGAAATTGCGTCGCTATGAAATACTATGGGTTCTATGGCTTCTCCTTCTAAATCGAGTAACATTTCCATGGAAACGGCAAGATTTTCTTTTGGGATAAGAGTTTCACATTTCCGATGCACTATTCCTTCTTTACTGCATCCCTCACTCCCTCACATTGACGAATTAACACAGAAATTGCATCGCAATGATATTCTATGGGTTCTATGACTTCTCCTTCTAAATCGAGTAACGTTTCTACGGAAACGACAGGAATTTCTTTTGGGATACGAGTATCTCCTTTCCGATGCAGTATTCCTTCTTTACTGCATCCCTCGCTCCCTCACATTGACGAATTAACACAGAAATTGCGTCGCTATGAAATACTATGGGTTCAATGACTTCTCTTTCTAAGTCTAGTAACGTTTCTATGGTAACGACAGTATATTCTTTTGGGATACGTGTATCTCCTTTCCGATGCACTATTCCTTCTTTACTATATCCCTCGCTCCCTCACATTGGCGAATTAACACAGAAACTGCGTCGCTATGAAGTACTTTGGGTTCTATGACTTTTCCTTTTAATCGAGTAACGTTTCTATGGAAACGACAGGATTTTCTTTTGGGATACGACTATCTCCTCTGCGATGCACTATTCGTTCTTTACGGCATCCCTCGCTCCCTCACATTGACGAATTAACACAGAAATTGCGTCGCTATGAAATACTATTTGTTCTATGGCTTCTCCTTCTAAATCGAGTAACGTTTTTATGGAAACGACAGGTTTTTCGTCTGGTATACGACTATCTCCTTTCCGATGAACTATTCCTTCTTTACTGCATCCCTCGCTCCCTCACATTGACGAATTAACACAGAAATTGCGTCGCTATCAAATACTTTGTGTTCAATGACATCACCTTCTAAATCGAGTAACGTTTCAATGGAAACGACAGGATTTTCCTTTGGGATATGATTTTCTCCTTTGCGATCCACAAATCTCTCTTGACTGCACCCCAGGAGCCCTCACATTGACGAATGAACACAGAAATTGCGTCGCTTTGAAATACTATGCGTTCTATGACTTCTCCTTGTAAATCGTGTAACGTTTGTATGGAAACGACAGGATTTTCTTTTGGGATACGACTATCTCCTTTCCGATGAACTATTCCTTCTTTACTGCATCCCTCGCTCCCTCGCATTGACGAATTAAGACAGAAATTGCGTCGCAAAGAACTACCATGGGTTCTATGGCATCTCCTTCTAAATCGAGTAACGTTTCTATGGAAACGACAGGATTTTCTTTTGGAATACGCGTATCTCCTTTCCGATGCACTATTCCTTCATTTCTGCATCCCTCGCTCCCTCACATTGACGAATCAACACAGTAATTGCATTGCTATGAAATACTATGGGTTCTATGACTTGTCCTTCTAAATCGAGTAACGTTTCTATGGAAACGACAGGAATTTCCTTTGGGATACGTGTTTCTCCTTTCCGATGCACTATTCCTACTTTACTACATCCCTCGCACCCTCACATTGGCGAATTAACACAGAAACTGCGTCGCTATTAAATACTTTGGGTTCTATGACTTTTCCCTCTAATCGAGTAACGTTTCTATGGAAACGACAGGATTTTCTTTTGGGATCCGACTATCTCCTATTCGATGCATTAGTCGTTCTTTACGGCATCCCTCGCTCCCTCACATTGACGAATTAACACAGAAATTGCGTCGCTATGAAATACTATGGGTTCTATGGCTTCTCCTTCTAAATCGAGTAACGTTTCTATGGAAACGAAAGGTTTTTCTTTTGGGATGCGTCTATCTCCCATCCGATGCACTATTCGTTCAATAAGGCATCCCTCGCTCCCTCACATTGACGAATTAACACAGAAATTGCGTCGCTATGAAATACCATGGGTCCTATGGCATCTCCTTCTAAATCGTGTAACGTTTCTATGGAAACGGCAGGATTTTCTTTGGGTTACGAGTTTCACTTTTCCGATGCAGTATTCCTTCCTTACTGCATCCCTCGCTCCCTCACATTGACGAATTAACACAGAAATTGCGTCGCTATGAAATACTATGGGTTCAATGACTTCTCTTTCTAAATCTAGTAACGTTTCTATGGTAACGACAGTATTTTCTTTTGGGATACGTGTATCTCCTTTCCGATGCACTATTCCTTCTTTACTACATCCCTCGCTCGCTCACATTGGCGAATTAACACAGAAACTGCGTCGCTATGAAATATTTTGGGTTCTATGACTTTTCCTTCTAATTGAGTAACGTTTCTATGGAAACGACAGGATTTTCTCTTGGGATACGACTACCTCCTTTCCGATGCACTATTCCTTCTTTACTACATCCCTCGCTCACTCACATTGGCGAATTAACACAGAAACTGCGACGCTATGAAATACTTTGGGTTCTATGACTTTTCCTTCTAATCGAGTAACGTTTCTATGGAAACGACAGGATTTTCATTTGGGATACGACTATCTCCACTCCGATGCACTATTCGTTCTTTACGGCATCCCTCGCTCCCTCACATTGACAAATTAACACAGAAATTGCGTCGCTATGAAATACTATGGGTTCTATGGCTTCTCCTTCTAAATCGAGTAACGTTTCTATGGAAACGACAGGTTTTTCTTTTGGGATGTGACTATCTCCGCTCCGATGCACTATTCGTTCAATAAGGCATCCCTCGCTCCCTCACATTGACGAATTAACACAGAGATTGCATCGCTATGATATTCTATAGGTTCTATGACTTCTCCTTCTAAATCGAGTAACGTTTCCACGGAAATGACAGGAATTTCTTTTGGGATACGAGTATCTCCTTTCCGATGCATTATTCCTTCTTTACTGCATTACTCGCTCCCTCACATTGACGAATTAACGCAGAAATTGCGTCGCTATGAAATACTACGGGTTCAATGACTTCTCTTTCTAAATCTAGTAACGTTTCTATGGTAACGACAGTATTTTCTTTTGGGATACGACTATCTCCTTTCCGATGAACTATTCCTTCTTTACTGCATCCCTCGCTCCATCGCATTGACGAATTAAGACAGAAATTGCGTCGCAAAGAACTACCATGGGTTCTATGGCATCTCCTTCTAAATCGAGTAACGTTTCTATGGAAACGACAGGATTTTCTTTTGGAATACGCGTATCTCCTTTCCGATGCACTATTCCTTCATTTTTGCATCCCTCGCTCCCTCACATTGACGAATCAACACAGTAATTGCATCGCTATGAAATTCTATGGGTTCTATGACTTGTCCTTCTAAATCGAGTAACGTTTCTATGGAAACGACAGGAATTTCCTTTGGGATACGTGTATCTCCTTTCCGATGCACTATTCCTTCTTTATTACATCCCTCGCTCCCTCACATTGGCGAATTAACACAGAAACTGCGTCGCTATTAAATACTTTGGGTTCTATGACTTTTCCCTCTAATCGAGTAACGTTTCTATGGAAACGACAGGATTTTCTTTTGGGATCCGTCTTTCTCCTCTCCGATGCACTATTCGTTCTTTACGGCGTCCCTCACTCCCTCACATTGACGAATTAACACAGAAATTGCGTCGCTATGAAATACTATGGGTTCTATGGCTTCTCCTTCTAAATCGAGTAACGTTTCCATGGAAGCGGCTGGAGTTTCTTTTGGGTTACGAGTTTCACCTCTCCGTTGCACTATTCCTTCTTTACTGCATCCCTCGCTCCCTCACGATGACGAATTAACACAGAAATTGCATCGCTATGATATTCTATGGGTTCTATGACTTCTCCTTCTAAATCGAGTAACGTTTCTACGGAAACGACAGGAATTTCTTTTGCGATACGAGTATCTCCTTTCCGATGCACTATTCCTTCTCTACTGCATCCCTCGCTCCCTCACATTGACGAAATAACACAGAATTTGCGTCGCTATGAAATACTATGGGTTCAATGACTTCTCGTTCTAAATCTAGTAACGTTTCTATGGTAACGACAGTATTTTCTTTTGGGATACGTGTATCTCCTTTCCGATGCACTATTCCTTCTTTACTACATCCCTCGCTCCCTCACATTGGCGAATTAACACAGAAACTGCGACGCTATGAAATACTTTGGGTTCTATGACTTTTCCTTCTAATCGAGTAACGTTTCTATGGAAACGACAGGATTTTCTTTTGGGATACGACTATCTCCACTCCGATGCACTATTCTTTCTTTACGGCATCCCTCGCTCCCTCACATTGACGAATTAACACAGAAATTGCGTCGCTATGTATACTATGGGTTCTATGGCTTCTCCTTCTAATTCGAGTAACGTTTTTATGGAAACGACAGGTTTTTCGTCTCGTATCCGACTATCTCCTTTCTGATGAACTATTCCTTCTCTACTGCATCCCTCGCTCCCTCCCATTGACGAATTAAGACAGAAATTGTGTCGCTAAGAACTACCATGGGGTCTATGGCATCTCCTTCTAAATCGAGCAACGTTTCTATGGAAACGACAGGATTTTCTTTTGGGATACGACTATCTCCTTTCCGATGCACTATTGATTCTTTACTACATCCCTCGCTCCCTCACATTGGCGAATTAACACAGAAACTGTGACGCTATGAAATACTTTGGGTTCTATGACTTTTCCTTCTAATCGAGTAACGTTTCTATGGAAACGACAGGATTTTCTTTTGGGATACGACTATCTCCTCTCCGATGCACTATTCGTTCTTTACGGCATCCCTCGCTCCCTCACATTGACGAATTAACACAGAAATTGCGTCGCTATGAAATACTATGGTTCCTATGGCTTCTCCTTCTAAATCGAGTAACGTTTCAATAGAAACAACAGGATTTTCCTTTGGGATACGAGTTTCTCCTTTCCGATCCACTAATCTCTCTAGACTGCACCCCAGGAGCAATCACATTGACGAATGAACACAGAAATTGCGTCGCTTTGAAATACTATGCGTTCTATGACTTCTCTTTGTAAATCGTGTGGCCTTTGTATGGAAACGACAGGATTCTCTTTTGGGATACGACTACCTCCTTTCCGATGAACTATTCTTTCTTTACTGCATCCCTCGCTCCCTCGCATTGACGAATTAAGACAGAAATTGCGTCGCAAAGAACTACCATGGGTTCTATGGCATCTCCTTCTAAATCGAGTAACGTTTCTATGGAAACGACAGGATTTTCTTTTGGAATACGCGTATCTCCTTTCCGATGCACTATTCCTTCATCTCTGCATCCCTCGCTCCCTCACACTGACGAATTAACGCAGAAATTGCGTCGCTATGAAATACTATGGGTTCTATGGCTTCTCCTTCTAAATCGGGTAACGTTTTTATGGAAACGACAGGTTTTTCGTCTGGTATACGACAATCTCCTTTCCGATGAACTATTCCTTCTTTACTGCATCCGTCGCTCCCTCACATTGACGAATTAACACCGATATTGCGTCGCAATGAAATACTTTGTGTTGAATGACATCACCTTCCAAATCGAGTAACGTTTCAATGGAAACGACAGGATTTTCCCTTGGGATACGAGTTTCTCCTTTCCGGTCCACTAATCTTTCTAGACGGCACCCCAGGAGCAATCACATTGACGAATGAACACAGAAATTGCGTCGCTTTTAAATACTATGCGTTCTATGACTTCTCTTTGTAAATCGTGTGGCGTTTGTATGGAAACGACAGGATTCTCTTTTGGGATACGACTACCTCCTTTCCGATGAACTATTCTTTCTTTACTGCATCCCTCGCTCCTTCGCATTGACGAATTAAGACAGAAATTGCGTCGCAAAGAACTACCATGGGTTCTATGGCATCTCCTTCTAAATCGAGTAACGTTTCTATGGAAACGACAGGATTTTCTTTTGGAATACGCGTATCTCCTTTCCGATGCACTATTCCTTCATCTCTGCATCCCTCGCTCCCTCACACTGACGAATTAACACAGAAATTGCGTCGCTATGAAATACTGTGGGTTCTATGGCTTCTCCTTCTAAATCGGGTTACGTTTTTATGGAAACGACAGGTTTTTCGTCTGGTATACGACTATCTCCTTTCCGATGAACTATTCCTTCTTTACTGCATCCGTCGCTCCCTCACATTGACGAATTAACACCGATATTGCGTCGCAATGAAATACTTTGTGTTCAATGACATCACCTTCCAAATCGAGTAACGTTTCAATGGAAACGACAGGATTTTCCTTTGGGATACGAGTTTCTCCTTTCCGATCCACTAATCTTTCTAGACGGCACCTCAGGAGCCCTCACAGTGACGAATGAACACAGAAATTGCGTCGCTTTGATATACTATGCGTTCTATGACTTCTCCCTGTAAATTGTGTAACGTTTGTATGGAAACGACATGTTTCTCTTTTGGGATACGACTATCTCCTTTCCGATGTACTATTCCTTCTTTACTGCATCCCTCGCTCCTTCGCATTTACGAATTAAGACAGAAATTGCGTCGCAAAGAACTACCATGGGTTCTATGGCATCTCCTTCTAAATCGAGTAACGTTTGTATGGAAACGACAGGATTTTCTTTTGGAATACGCGTATCTCCTTTCCGCTGCACTATTCCTTCATCTCTGCATCCCTCGCTCCCCCACACTGACGAATCAACACAGTAACTGCATCGCTATGAAATACTATGTGTTCTATGACTTGTCCTTCTAAATCGGGTAACGTTTCTATGGAAACGACAGGAATTTCTTTTGGGATACGTGTATCTCCTTTCCAATGCACTATTCCTTCTTTACTATATCCCTCGCCCCCTCACATTGGCGAATTAACACAGAAACTGCGTCGCTATTAAATACTTTGGGTTCTATGACTTTTCCTTCTAATCGAGTAACGTTTCTATGGAAACGACAGGATTTTCTTTTGGGATCCGACTATCTCCTCTCCGATGCACTATTCGATCTTTACGGCATCCCACGCTCCCTCACATTGACGAATTAACACAGAAATTGCGTCGCTATGAAATACTATGGGTTCTATGGCTTCTCCTTCTAAATCGAGTAACGTTTCTATGGAAACGACAGGTTTTTCTTTTGGGGTGCGACTATCTCCTAGGCGATGCACTATTCGTTCTTTACGGCATCCCTCGCTCCCTCACATTGACGAATTAACACAGAAATTGCGTCGCTATGAAATACTATTTGTTCTATGGTTTCTCCTTCTAAATCGAGTAACGTTTTTATGGAAACGACAGGTTTTTCGTCTGGTATACGACTATCTCCTTTCCGATGAACTATTCCTTCTTTACTGCATCCCTCGCTCCCTCACATTGACGAATTAACACAGAAATTGCGTCGCTATCAAATACTTTGTGTTCAATGACATCACCTTCTAAATCGAGTAACGTTTCAATGGAAACGACAGGATTTTCCTTTGGGATACGATTTTCTCCTTTGCGATCCACTAATCTCTCTTGACTGCACCCCAGGAGCCCTCACATTGACGAATGAACACAGAAATTGCGTCGCTTTGAAATACTATGCGTTCTATGACTTCTCCTTGTAAATCGTGTAACGTTTGTATGGAAACGGCAGGATTTTCTTTTGGGATACGACTACCTCCTTTCCGATGAACTATTCCTTCTTTACTGCATCCCTCGCTCCCTCGCATTGACGAATTAAGACAGAAATTGCGTCGCAAAGAACTACCATGGGTTCTATGGCATCACCTTCTAAATCGAGTAACGTTTCTATGGAAACGACAGGATTTTCTTTTGGAATACGCGTATCTCCTTTCCGATGCACTATTCCTTCATTTCTGCATCCCTCGCTCCCTCACATTGACGAATCAACACAGTAATTGCATTGCTATGAAATACTATGGGTTCTATGACTTGTCCTTCTAAATCGAGTAACGTTTCTATGGAAACGACAGGAATTTCCTTTGGGATACGTGTATCTCCTTTCCGATGCACTAATCCTACTTTACTACATCCCTCGCTCCCTCACATTGGCGAATTAACACAGAAACTGCGTCGCTATGAAATACTTTGGGTTCTATGACTTTTCCCTCTAATCGAGTAACGTTTCTATGGAAACGACAGGATTTTCTTTTGGGATCCGACTATCTCCTATTCGATGCACTAGTCGTTCTTTACGGCATCCCTCGCTCCCTCACATTGACGAATTAACACAGAAATTGCGTCGCTATGAAATACTATGGGTTCTATGGCTTCTCCTTCTAAATCGAGTAACGTTTCTATGGAAACGAAAGGTTTTTCTTTTGGGATGCGTCTATCTCCCCTCCGATGCACTATTCGTTCAATAAGGCATCCCTCGCTCCCTCACATTGACGAATTAACACAGAAATTGCGTCGCTATGAAATACTATGGGTTCAATGACTTCTCTTTCTAAATCTAGTAACGTTTCTATGGTAACGACAGTATTTTCTTTTGGGATACGTGTATCTCCTTTCCGATGCACTATTCCTTCTTTACTACATCCCTCGCTCGCTCACATTGGCGAATTAACACAGAAATTGCGTCGCTATGAAATACTATGGGTTCTATGGCTTCTCCTTCTAATTCGAGTAACGTTTTTATGGAAACGACAGGTTTCTCTTCTCGTATACGACTATCTCCTTTCTGATGAACTATTCCTTCTTTACGGCATCCCTCGCTCCCTCACATTGACGAATTAACACAGATATTTCGTCGCTATGAGCTACTATGGTTTCCAAAACTTTTCCTTCAAAATCGAGTAACGTATCTATGGAAACGACAGGACTTTCTTTTGGGATACGACTATTTCCTTTCCGATGCAGTATTCCTTCTTTACTGCATCCTTCAATACCTCACATTGACGATTTAACACAGAAATTGCGGGGCTATTAAATACTACGTGTTCTATGACATCTCCCTCTTAATCGAGTACGTTTCTATGGAAATGACAGGATTTTCTTTTGGGTTACCAGTATCTCCTTTCCGATGCACTATCCCTTCTTTACTGCGACCCTCGCTCCCTCATATTGAATAATTAACAAATAAATGGCGTCGCTATGAAATACAGTGGCTTCTATGACATCTCCTTGTAAATCGAGTAGCGTTTCAATGGAAACGACAGGATTTTTTTGGGATACGTCTATCTCCATTCCGATGCACTATTCCTTCTTTACTCCAACCCTCGCTCCCTCACATGGAAGAATTAACACAGAAATTGCGTCGCTATGAAATACTGTGAGGTCTATGACTTCTCCTTCTCAATCGAGTAACGTTTCAATGGTAACGACAGTAAATTCTTTTGGGATCCGAGTATTTCCTTTCCGATGCACTATTGCTTCTTTACAGCATCCCTCGCTCCCTCACATAGACGAATTAACACAGAAATTGCGTCGCTATGAAATACTATGAGTTCTATGACTACTCCTTCTAAATCGCGTAACGTTTCTATGGAAACGACAAGATTTTCTTTTGGGATACGAGTATCTCCTTTCCGATGCACTATTCCTCCCTTACTGCATCCCTCGCTCCCTCACATAGACGAATTAACACAGAAATTGCGTCGCTATGAGATACTATGCGTTCTATGACATCTCCTTCTAAATCGAGTAACGTTTCTATGGAAACGACAGGAATTTTTTTTTTGGGATACGAGTATCTCCTTTCCGATGCACTATTCCTTCTTTACTGCATCCCTCGTTCCCTCACATTGACGAATTAAAACAGAAATTTCGTGGCTATGAAATACTATGGGTTCAATGACTTCTCTTTCTAAATCTAGTAACGTTTCTATGGTGACGACAGTGTTTTCTTTTGGGATACGTGTATCTCCTTTCCGATGCACTATTCCTTCTTTACTACATCCCTCGCTCCCTCACATTGGCGAACTAACACAGAAACTGCGTCGCTATGAAATACTTTGGGTTCTATGACTTTTCCTTCTACTCGAGTAACGTTTCTATGGAAACGACTGGACTTTCTTCTAGGGTACGACT
The DNA here is from genome assembly GCF_021461395.2 of Schistocerca americana. NCBI lineage: Eukaryota > Metazoa > Arthropoda > Insecta > Orthoptera > Acrididae > Schistocerca > Schistocerca americana. Next base: position 48,940,295 of record NC_060119.1, on the reverse strand, counting down.
ATCTCCTCTCCGATGCACTATGCGTTCTTTACGGCATCCCTCGCTCCCTCACATTGACGAATTAACACAGAAATTGCCTCGCTATGAAATACTATGGGTTCTATGGCTTCTCCTTCTATAACGAGTAACGTTTCTATGGAAACGACAGATTTTTCTTTTGGGTTGCGAGTATCTCTGTTCCGATGCACTATTGCTTCTTTACTGCATCCCTCGCTCCCTCACATTGACGTATTAACACAGAAATTGCGTCGCTATGAAATACTATGGGTTCTATGACATCTCCTCTAAATCGAGTAACGTCTCTATGGAAACGACAGGATTTTCTTTTGGGATACGCGTATCTCCTTTCCGATGCACTACTTCTTCATTAGTGCATCCCTCGCTCCCTCACACTGACGAATCAACACAGTAATTGCTTCGCTGTGAAATACTATGGGTTCTATGACTTCTCCTTCTAAATCGGGTAACGTTTCTATGCAAACGACAGGAATTACTTCTGGAATGCGAGTATTTCCTCTCCGATGCACTATTGCTTCTTTACTGCATCCCTCGCTCCCTCACATAGACGAATTAACACAGAAATTGCGTCGCTATGAAATACTATGGGTTCTATGACTTCTCCTTCTAAATCGAGTAACGTTTCTATGGAAACGACAGGAATTTCTTTTGGGATACGAGTATCTCCTTTCCGATGCACTATTCCTTCTTTATTGCATCCCTCGCTCCCTCGCATTGACGAATTAACACAGACATTGCGTCTCTACGAAATACTATGGGTTCAATGACATCTCATTCTAAATCGAGTAACGTTTCTATGGAAACGACAGGATTTCCTTTTGGGATAAGCATATCTCCTTTCCGATGCACTATTCCTTCATTAGAGCATCCCTCGCTCCCTCACATTGACGAATCAACACAGTAATTGCTTCGCTGTGAAATACTATGTGTTCTATGGCTTCTCCATCTAAATCGAGTAACGTTTCTATGGGAACGACAGGATTTTCTTTTGGGAACGACTAAGTCCCTTCCGATACACTATTCCTTCTTTACTGCTTCCCTCGCTCCCTCACATTGACGAACCAACACAGAAGTTGCGTCGCAATGAAATACTATGGGTTCTATGACTTCTCCTTCTAAATCGAGTAACGTTTCTATGGAAACGACAGGATTTTCTTTTGGGATACGAGTATCTCCTTTCTGCTGCACTATTCCTTCTTTACTGCATCCCTCGCTCCCTCACATTGACGAATTAACACAGAAATTGCGTCGCTATAAAATACTATGGGTTCAATGACTTCTCTTTCTAAATCTAGTAACGTTTCTGTGGTAACGACAGTATTTTCTTTTGGGATACGTGTATCACCTTTCCGATGCACTATTCCTTCTTTACTACATCCCTCGCTCCCTCACTTTGGCGAATTAACACAGAAACTGCGTCGCTATGAAATACTTTGGGTTCTATGACTTTTCCTTCTAATCGAGTAACGTTTCTATGGAAACGACAGGATTTTCTTTTATAATACGACTATCTCCTCTGCGATGCACTATTCCTTCTTTACTGCATCCCTCGCTCCCTCACATTGTCGAATTAACACAGAAATAGCGTCGGTATGAAATACAATGGCTTCAATGACATCACTTTCTAAATCGAGTATCGTTTCTATGGAAACGACAGGATTTTCTTTTGGAATCCGGATATTTCCTTTCCGATGCACTATTGCTTCTTTACTGCATCCCTCGCTCCCTCACATAGACGAATTATCACAGAAATTGCTTCGCTATGAAATACTATTGGTTCTGTGACATCTCCTCCTAAATCGAGGAATGCTTCTATGGAAACGACAGGATTTTCTTTTGTGATTCGCGTAACTCCTTTCCGATGCACTATTCCTTCTTTACAGCATCCCTCGCTCCCTCACATTGACGAATTAACTAAGAAATTGCATCGCTATGAAATACTATGGGTTATACGACTTCTCCTTCTAAATCGAGTAACGTTTCTATGGAAACGACAGGAATATCTTTTGGGATGCGAGTATGTCCTTTCCGATGCACTATTCCTTTTTTACTGCATCCCTCGCTCCCTCCCATAGACGAATTAACACAGAAATTGCGTCGCTATGAAATACTATGGGTTCTATGACATCTCCTCTAAATCGAGTAACGTCTCTATGGAAACGACAGGATTTTCTTTTGGGATACGCGTATCTCCTTTCCGATGCACTATTTCTTCATTAGTGCATCCCTCGCTCCCTCACACTGACGAATCAACACAGTAATTGCTTCGCTGTGAAATACTATGGGTTCTATGTCTTCTCCTTCTAAATCGGGTAACGTTTCTATGGAAACGACAGGAATTACTTCTGGGGTGCGAGTATTTCCTCTCCGATGCACTATTGCTTCTTTACTGCATCCCTCGCTCCCTCACATAGACGAATAAACACAGAAATTGCGTCGCTATGAAATACTATGGGTTCTATGACTTCTCCATCTAAATCGAGTAACGTTTCTATGGAGACGACAGGAATTTCTTTTGGGATACGAGTATCTCCTTTCCGATGCACTATTCCTTCTTTACTGCATCCCTCGCTCCCTCGCATTTACGAATTAACACAGAAATTGCGTCTCTATGAAATATTATGGGTTCAATGACATCTCATTCTAAATCGAGTAACGTTTCTATGGAAACGACAGGATTTTCTTTTGGGATACGCGTATCTCCTTTCCGATGCACTATTGATTCTTTACTGCATCCCTCGCTCCCTCACATTGACAAATTAACACAGAAATTAAGTCGCTATGAATTGCTATGTGTTCTATGACATCTCCTTCGAATTCGAGTAACGTTTCTATGGAAACGACAGGATTTTCTTTTGGGATTCGAGTATCTCCTTTCCGATCAACTGTTCCTTCTTTACTGCATTCCTCGCTCCCTCACATTGACGAATTAACACAGAAATGGCGTCGCAGTGAAATACTATGGGTTCAATGACATTTCCTTCTAAATCGAGTAACATTTCTATGGAAACGACAGGATTTTCTTTTGGGATACGAGTATCTCCTTTCCGATGCACTCTTCCTTCTTTACTGCATCCCTCGCTCCCTCACATTGACGAATTAACACAAACATTTCGTCGCTTTGATATACTATGGGTTCTATGACATCTCCTTCTAAATCGAGTAACGCTTCTTTGGAAACGACAGAATTTTCTTTTGGGATTCGCGTAACTCCTTTCCGATGCACTATTCCTTCTTTACAGCATCCCTCGCTCCCTCACATTGACGAATTAACACAGATATTGCATCGCTATGAAATACAATAGGTTCTATGACTTCTCCTTCTAAATCGAGTAACGTTTCTATGGAAACGACAGGAATATCTTTTGGGATGCGAGTATGTCCTTTCCGATGTACTATTCCTTCTATACTGCATCATTCGCTCCCTCCCATAGACGAATTAACACAGAAATTGCGTCGCTATGAAATACTATGGGTTCTTTGACATCTCCTTCTAAATCGAGGAATGCTTCTATGGAAACGACAGGATTTTCTTTTGTGATTCGCGTAACTCCTTTCCGATGCACTATTCCTTCTTTACAGCATCCCTCGCTCCCTCACATTGACGATTTAACTAAGATATTGCATCGCTATGAAATACTATGGGTTATACGACTTCTCCTTCTAAATCGAGTAACGTTTCTATGGAAACGACAGGATTTTCTTTTGGGATACGCGTATCTCCTTTCCGATGCACTATTCCTTCATTAGTGCATCCCATGCTCCCTCACATTGACGAATCAACACAGCAATTGCTTCGCTGTGAAATACTATGGGTTCTATGACTTCTCATTCTAAATCGAGTAACGTTTCTACGGAAACATCAGGATTTTCTTTTGGGATACGAGTATCTCCTTTCCGACGCACTGATCCTCCCTTACTGCATCCCTCGCTCCTTCACATAGACGAATTAACACAGAAATTGCGTCGCTATGAAATACTATGGGTTCTATGACATCTCCTTCGAAATCGTGTAACGTTTCTATGAAACGACAGGATTTTCTTTTGGGATACGCGTATCTCCTTTCCGATGCACTATTCCTTTATTTCTGCATCCCTCGCTCCCTCACATTGACGAATCAACACAGTAATTGCATCGCTATGGAGTACTATGGGTTCTATGACATCTCCTTCGAAATCGAGTAACGTTTCTATGGAAACGACAGGATTTTCTATTGGGATACGAGTATCTCCTTTCCGATAAACTATTCCTTCTTTACTGCATTCCTCGCTCCCTCACATTGACGAATTAACACAGAAATTGCGTCGCAATGAAATACTATGGGTTCAATGACATCTCCTTCTAAATCGAGTAACATTTCTATGGAAACGACAGGATTTTCTTTTGGGATACGAGTATCACCTCTCCGATGCACTAATCCTTCTTTACTGCATCCCTCGCTCTCTCACATTGACGAATTAACACAGAAATTGCATCGCTATGATATTCTATGGGTTCTATGACTTCTCCTTCTAAATCGAGTAACGTAACTATATAAACGACTGGATTTTCTTTTGGGATACGACTATCTAATTTCCGATGCACTATTCCTTCTTTACTGCATCCCTAGCTCCCTCACATTGACGAATTAACTCAGAAATTGCATCGCTATTAAATACTATGGGTTCTATGACTTCTCCTTGTAAATCGTGTAACGTTTGTATGGAAACGACAGGGTTTCCTTTTGGGATACGACTATCTCCTTTCCGATGAACTATTCCTTCTTTACTGCATCCCTCACTCCATCGCATTGACGAATTAAGACAGAAATTGCGTCTCTAAGAACTACCATGGGTTCTATGGCATCTCCTTCTAAATCGAGTAACGTTTCTATGGAAACTGGATTTTCTTTTGGAATACGGCATCTCCTTTCCGAAGCTCCATTCCTTCTTTACTGCATCCCTCGCTCTCTCACATTGACGAATTAACTCAGAAATTGCGTCGCTATGAGCTACTATGGTTTCCAAAACTTCTCCTTCAAAATCGAGTAACGTATCTATGGAAACGACAGGAATTTCTTTTGGGATACGACTATTTCCTTTCCGATGCAGTATTCCTTCAATTACTGGATCCTTCAATCCCTCACATTGACGATTTAACACAGAAATTGCGGGGCTACTAAATAGTATGTGTTCTATGACATCTCCTTCTTAATCGAGTACGTATCTATGGAAACGACTGGACATTCTTTTGGGTTACCAGTTTCTCCTTTCCGATGCACTATCCCTTCGTTACTGCAACCCTCGCTCCCTCATATTGAATAATTAACACAGAACTTGCGTCGCTATGAAATACAGTGGCTTCTATGACATCTCCTTGTATATCGAGTAGCGTTTCAATGGAAACGACAGTATTTTTTTGGGATACATTTATCTCCATTCCGATGCACTATTCCTTCTTTACTCCAACCCTCGCTCCGTCACATGGAAGAATTAACACAGAAATTGCGTCGCTATGAAATACCGTGAGGTCTATGACTTCTCCTTCTAAATCGAGTAACGTTTCAATGGAAACGACAGTAAATTCTTTTGGGATCCGAGTATTTCCTTTCCGATGCACTATTCCTTCTTTACTGCATCCCTCGCTCCCTCACATTGACGAATTAACACAAAAATTTCGTGGCTTTGATATACTATGGGTTCTATGACATCTCCTTCTAAATCGAGTAACACTTCTATGGAAATGACAGAATTTTCTTTTGGGATTCGCGTAACTCCTTTCCGATGCACTATTCCTTCTTTACAGCGTCCCTCGCTCCATCACATTGACGAATTAACACAGATATTGCATCGCTATGAAATACTATAGGTTCTATGACTTCTCCCTCTTAATCGAGTAACGTTTCTATGGAAACGACAGGAATATCTTTTGGGATGCGAGTATGTCCTTTCCGATGCACTATTCCTTCTTTACTGCATCCATCGCTCCCTCCCATAGACGAATTAACACAGATATTGCGTCGCTATGAAATACTATGGTTTCTTTGACATCTCCTTCTAAATCGAGTAACGTTTCTATGGAAACGACAGGATGTTCTTGTGGGATACGCGTATCTCCTTTCCGATGCACAATTCCTTCATTAGTGCATCCCATGCTCCCTCACATTGACGAATCAACGCAGCAATTGCTTCGCTGTGAAATACTATGGGTTCTATGACTTCTCATTCTAAATCGAATAACGTTTCTACGGAAACATCAGGATTTTCATTTGGGATACGATTATCTCCTTTCCGATGCACTATTCGTTCATTACGGCATCCCTCGCTAGCTTACATTGACGAATTATCACCGAAATTGAGTCGCTATGAAATAGTATGGGTTCAATGACATCTCCTTCTAAATCGAATAACATTTCTATGGAAACGACATGATTTTCTTTTGGAATACGTGTATCTCCTTTCCGATGAAGTTTTTCCTTCTTTACTGCATCCCTCGCTGCCTCACATTGACGAATTAACACAGAAATTACGTCGGTATGAAATAGAATGGCTTCTATGACATCAATTTCTAAATCGAGTAACGTTTCTACGGAAACGACATGATTTTTTTTGGGATACGAATATCAACTTTCCGATGCACTATTCCTTCTTTACTGCATCCCTCGCTCCCTCACATTGGCGAATTAACGCAGAAATTGCATCGCTATGAAATTCTATGGGTTCTATGACTTCTGCTTCTAAATCGAGCAACATTACTATGGAAACGACAGGATTTTCTTTTGGGATGCGGGTATCTCCTTTCCGATGCACTATTCGTTCTGTACTGCATCCCTCGCTACCTCATATTGACGAATTAACACAGAAATTGCGTCGCTATGAAATTCTATGGGTTCTATGGCTTCTCCTTCTAAATCGAGTAACGTCTCTAAGGAAACGACGGGATTTTCTTTTGGGAACGACTAACTCCTTTTTCTAAGCACTATTCCTTCTTTACTGCCTCACTCGCTCCCTCACATTGTCGAACTAACACAGAAATTGCGTCGCTATGAAATACTATGGGATGAATGACTTCTCCATCTAAATCGAGTAACGTTTCTATCGTAACGACAGGATTTTCTTTTGGGATACGAGTATCTCTTTTCCGATGCTCTATTCCTTCTTTACTGCATCCATCACTCCCTCACATTGACGAATCAACACAGTAATTGCTTCGCTGTGAAGTACTTTGGGTTCTATGACTTCTGCTTCTAAATCGAGTAACGTTTCTATGGAAACATCAGGATTTTCTTTTGGGATACGAGTATCTCATTTCCGATGCACTATTCCTCCCTTACTGCATCCGTCGCTCCCTCACATAGACGAATTAACACAGAAATTGCGTCGCTATGAAATACTATGGGTTCTATGACATCTCCTTCTAAATCGAGTAACGTTTCTATGAAACGACAGGATTTTCTTTTGGGATACGCGTATCTCCTTTCCGATGCACTATTCCTTCATTTCTGCATCCCTCGCTCCCTCACATTGACGAATCAACACAGTAATTGCATCGCTATGGAGTACTATGGGTTCTATGACGTCTCCTTCTAAATCGAGTAACGTTTCTATGGAAATGACAGGTTTTCATTTGGGATACGAGTATCTCCTTTCCGATGCACTATTCCTTCTTTACTGCATCCCTCGCTCCCGCACATTGACGAATTAACACAGAAATTGCGTCGCTGTGATATACCATCTACATCTACATCTGTACTCCGCGAGCCACCTTACGGTGTGTGGCGGAGGGTACTTATTGTACCACTATCTGATCCCCCCTTCCCTGTTCCATTCACGAATTGTGCGTGGGAAGAACGACTGCTTGTAAGTCTCCGTATTTGCTCTAATTTCTCGGATCTTTTCGTTGTGATCATTACGCGAGATATATGTGGGCGGTAGTAATATGTTGCCCATCTCTTCCCGGAATGTGCTCTCTCGTAATTTCGATAATAAACCTCTCCGTATTGCGTAACGCCTTTCTTGAAGTGTCCACCACTGGAGCTTGTTCAGCATCTCCGTAACGCTCTCGCGCTGACTAAATGTCCCCATGACGAATCGCGCTGCTTTTCGCTGGATCATGTCTATCTCTTCTATTAATCCAACCTGGTAAGGGTCCCATACTGATGAGCAATACTCAAGAATCGGACGAACAAGCGTTTTGTAAGCTACTTCTTTCGTCGATGAGTCACATTTTCTTAGCATTCTTCCTATGAATCTCAACCTGGCGCCTGCTTTTCCCACTATTTGTGTTATGTGATCATTCCACTTCAGATCGCTCCGGATAGTAACTCCTAAGTATTTTACGGTCGTTACCGCTTCCAATGACCTACCACCTATGGCATAATCGTACTGGAATGGATTTCTGCCCCTATGTATGCGCATTATATTACATTTATCTACGTTTAGGGAAAGCTGCCAGCTGTCGCACCATGCATTAATCCTCTGCAGGTCCTCCTGGAGTACGTACGAGTCTTCTGATGTTGCTACTTTCTTGTAGACAACCGTGTCATCTGCAAATAGCCTCACGGAGCTACCGATGTTGTCAACTAAGTCATTTATGTATATTGTAAACAATAAAGGTCCTATCACGCTTCCCTGCGGTACTCTCGAAATTACCTCTACATCTGCAGATTTTGAACCGTTAAGAATGACATGTTGTGTTCTTTCTTCTAGGAAATCCTGAATCCAATCACAAACCTGGTCCGATATTCCGTAAGCTCGTATTTTTTTCACTAAACGTAAGTGCGGAACAGTATCAAATGCCTTCCTGAAGTCCAGGAATACGGCATCAATCTGCTCGCCAGTGTCTACGGCACTGTGAATTTCTTGGGCAAATAGGGCGAGCTGAGTTTCACATGATCTCTGTTTGCGGAATCCATGTTGGTTATGATGAAGGAGATTTGTATTATCTAAGAACGTCATAATACGAGAACACAAAACATGTTCCATTATTCTACAACAGATTGACGTAAGCGAAATAGGCCTATAATTATTCGCATCTGATTTATGACCCTTCTTGAAAATGGGAACGACCTGCGCTTTCTTCCAGTCGCTAGGTACTTTACGTTCTTCCAGCGATCTACGATAAATTGCTAATAGAAAGGGGGCAAGTTCTTTAGCATAATCACTGTAGAATCTTAAGGGTATCTCGTCTGGTCCGGATGCTTTTCTGCTACTAAGTGATAGCAGTTGTTTTTCAATTCCGATATCGTTTATTTCAATATTTTCCATTTTGGCGTCCGTGCGACGGCTGAAGTCAGGAACCGTGTTACGATTTTCCGCAGTGAAACAGTTTCGGAACACTGAATTCAGTATTTCTGCCTTTCTTCGGTCGTCCTCTGGGTTCGATGACTTCTCCTTGTAAATCTAGTAACGTTTCTATGGTAACGACAGGGTTTTCTTTTGGGATACGTGTATCTCCCTTCCGATGCACTATTCCTTCTTTACTACATCATTCGCTCGCTCACATTGGCGAATTAACACAGAAACTGCGTCGCTATGAAATATTTTGTGTCCTAAGACTTCTCCTTCTAACGAGTAACGTTTCTATGGAAACGACAGGATTTTCATTTGGGATACGATTATCTCCTTTCCGATGCACTATTCGTTCATTACGGCATCCCTCGCTAGCTCACATCGACGAATTAACACAGAAATTGCGTCCCTATGAAATACTATGGGTTGAATGACTTCTCCTTCTAAATCGAGTAAAGTTTCTATGGTAACGACAGGATTTTCTTTTGGGATACGAGTATCTCCTTTCCGATGCACTATTCCTTCTTTACTGCATTCCTCGCTCCCTCACATTGACGAATTATCACAGAAATTGCGTCGCAATGAAATACTATGGGTTCTATGACTTCTCCTTGTAAATCGAGTAACGTTTCTATGGAAACCTCACGATTTTCTTTTGGGATGCAAGTATCTCCTTTCCGATGCACTATTCCTTCTTTACTGCATCCCATGCTCCCTCACATTGACGAATTGACACAGAAATTGCGTCGCCATAAAATACCCTAGGTTCTATGACAGCTCCTTCTAAATCGAGTAACTTATCTGAGTAAACGAAAGGATTTTCTTTTGGGATAGGAGTATCTCGTTTCCCATGCACTATTCCTTCTTATACTGCATCCCTCGCTCCCTCTCATTGACGATTTAACACAGAAATTGCGTCGCTATGAAATACTATGGGTTCTATGACTTCTCCTTCTAAACCGAGTAACGTTTATATGGAAACGACATGATTTTCTTTTGGGATAAGACTATCTGCTTTCCGATGCACTATTCCCACTTTACTGCATCACTCGTTCCCTCACATTGACGACTTAACACAGAAATTGCGTAGCTATGAAGTACTATAGGTTCTATGACATCTCCTTCTAAAACGAGTAACGTTTCTATGGAAACGACAGGATTTTCTTTAGGGATACGGGTAATACCTTTCCGATGCACTATTCCTTCTTTCCTGCATCCCTCGCTTCCTCTCATTGAGCAATCAACACGGAAATTGCGTCGAGATGAAATACTTAGGGTTCTATAACATCTCCTTCTAAATCGAGTAACGTTTCTATGGAAACGACAGGATTATCTTTTGGGATACGACTACCTCCTTTCCGATGCACTATTCCTTCTTTGTTGCATCCCTCGCTCCCTCACATTGACGAATAAACACAGTAACTGCATCGCTATGAAATACTATGGGTTCTATGACATCTCCTTCTAAATCGAGTAACGTTTCTATGGAAACGACAGGAATTTCTTTTGGAATACGCGTATATCCTTTCCGATGCACTATTATTTCATTTCTGCATCCCTCGCTCCCTCACATTGACGTATAAACACAGTAACTGCATCGCTATGAAATACTATGGGTTCTATGACATCTCCTTCTAAATCGAGTAACGTTTCTATGGAAACGACAGGAATTTCTTTTGGGATACGAGTATCTCCTTTCCGATGCACTATTCCTTCTTTGCTGCATCCCTCGCTCCCTCACATTGACGAATTGAAACAGAAATTTCGTCACTATGAAATACTATGGGTTCAATGACTTCTCTTTCTAAATCTAGTAACGTTTCTATGGTAACGAGAGTGTTTTCTTTTGGGAGACGTGTATCTCCTTACAGATGCACTATTCCCTCTTTACTACATCCCTCGCTCCCTCACATTGGCGAATTAACACAGAAACTGCGTCACTATGAAATACTTTGGGTTCTATGACTTTTCCTTGTAATCGAGTAACGTTTCTATGGAAACGACAGGACTCTCTTTTGGGATACGACTATCTCCTCTCCCATGCACTATGCGTTCTTTACGGCATCCCTCGCTCCCTCACATTGACGAATTAACACAGAAATTGCGTCGCTATGAAATACTATGTGTTCTATGACTTCTCCTTCTAAATCGAGTAACGTTTCCACGGAAACGACAGGATTTTCTTTTGGGATACGAGTTTCACCTTTCCGATGCACTATTCCTTCTTTTATCCATCCCTCGCTCCCTCACATTGACGAATTAGCACAGAAATAGCGTCGGTATGAAATACAATGGCTTCTATGACATCACTTTCTAAATCGAGTAACGTTTCTATGGAAACGACAGGGTTTTCTTTTGGGATACGAGTATCTCCTTTCCGATGCACTATTCCTTCTTAACTGCATCCCTCGCACCTTCACTTTGACGAATTGACGTAGAAATTGAATCGCTATGAAATACAATGGCTTCTATGACATCACTTTCTAAATCGAGTAACGTTTCTATGGAAACGACAGGAATTTCTTTTGGGATACGAGTATCTCCTCTCCGCTGCACTATTCCTGCTTTACTGCATCCCTCGCTCCCTCACATTGACGAATTAACACAGAAATTGCGTCGCTATGAAGTACTATGGGTTCAATGACTTCTCTTTCTAAATCTAGTAACGTTTCTATGGTAACGACAGTATTTTCTTTTGGAATACGTGTATCTCCTTTCCGATGCACTATTCCTTCTTTACTACATCCCTCGCTCCCTCACATTGGCGAATTAACACAGAAACTGCGTCGCTATGAAATACTTTGGGTTCTATGTCTTTTCCTTCTAATCGAGTAACGTTTCGATGGAAACGACAGGATTTTCTTTTATGATACGACTATCTCCTCTGCGATGCACTATTCGTTCTTTACGGCATCCCTCGCTCCCTCACATTGACGAATTAACACAGAAATTGCGTCGCTATGAAATACTATGGGTTCTATGGCTTCTCCTTCTAAATCGAGTAACGTTTCTATGGAAACGTCAGGTTTTTCTTTGGGATGCGAGTATCTCCGTTCCGATGCACTATTGCTTCTATACTGCATCCCTCGCTCCCTCACATTGACGAATTAACACAGAACTTGCGTCGCTATGAAATACTATGTGTTCTATGACTTCTCCTTCTAAATCGAGTAACGTTTCCATGGAAACGACAGGATTTTCTTTTGGGATACGAGTTTCACCTTTCCGATGCACTATTCCTTCTTTACTGCATCCCTCGCTCCCTCACATTGACGAATTAACACAGAAATAGCGTCGGTATGAAATTCAATGGCTTCAATGACATCACTTTCTAAATCGAGTATCGTTTCTATGGAAACGACAGGATTTTCTTTTGGAATGTGGATATTTCCTTTCCGATGCACTATTGCTTCTTTACTGCATCCCTCGCTCCCTCACATTGACGAATTATCACAGAAATTGCGTCGTTATGAAATACTATTGGTTCTGTGACATCTCCTTCTAAATCGAGGAATGCTTCTATGGAAACGACAGGATTTTCTTTTGTGATTCGCGTTATACTTTCCGATGCACTATTCCTTCTTTACAGCATCCCTCGCTCCCTCACATTGACGAATTAACAAGTGAAATTGCATCGCTATGAAATACTATGGATTATACGACTTCTCCTTCTAAATCGAGTAACGTTTCTATGGAAACGACAGGAATTACTTCTGGGATGCGAGTATTTCCTCTCCGATGCACTATTGCTTCTTTACTGCATCCCTCGCTCCCTCACATAGACGAATTAACACAGATATTGCATCGCTATGAAATACTATGCGTTCTATGACTTCTCCTTCTAAATCGAGTAACGTTTCTTTGGATACGACAGGAATATCCTTTGGGATGCGAGTATGTCCTTTCCGATGCACTATTCCTTCTTTACTGCATCTCTCGCTCCCTCCCATAGACGAATTAATACAATAATTGCTTCGCTGTGAAATACTATGTGTTCTATGGCTTCTCCATCTAAATCGAGTAACGTTTCTATGGAAACGACAGGATTTTCTTTTGGGAACGACTAACTCCCTTCCGATGCACTATTCCTTCTTTACTGCATCCCTCGCTCCCTCACATTGATGAACTAACACAGAAATTGCGTCGCTATGAAATAATATGGGTTCTATGACATCTCCATCGAAATCGAGTAACGTTTCCATGGTAACGACAGGATTTTTTTTTTGGGATCAGAGTATCTCATTTCCGATGCACTATTCCTTCTTTACCGAATCCCTCGCTCCCTCACATTAACAAATTAACACAGAAATTAAGTCGCTATGAATTGCTATGTGTTCTATGACATCTCCTTCGAAATCGAGTAGCGTTTCTATGGAAACGACAGGATTTTCTTTTGGGATACGAGTATCTCCTTTCCGATAAACTGTTCCTTCTTTACTGCATTCCTCGCTCCCTCACATTGACGAATTAACACAGAAATTGCGTCGCAATGAAATACTATGGGTTCAATGACATCTCCTTCTAAATCGAGTAACATTTCTATGGAAACGACAGGATTTTCTTTTGGGATACGAGTATCACCTTTCCGATGCACTAATCCTTCTTTACTGCATCCCTCGCTCCCTCACAATGACGAATTATCACAAACATTTCGTCGCTTTGATATACTATGGGTTCTATGACATCTCCTTCTAAATCGAGTAACGCTTCTATAGAAACGACAGAATTTTCTTTTGGGATTCGCGTAACTCCTTTCCGATGCACTATTCCTTCTTTACAGCAGCCATCGCTCCCTCACATTGACGAATTAACACAGATATTGCATCGCTATGAAATACAATAGGTTCTATAACTTCTCCTTCTGAATCGAGTAACGTTTCTATGGAAAGGACAGGAATATCTTTTGGGATGCAAGTATGTCCTTTCCGATGCACTATTCCTTCTTTACTGCATCCCTCGCTCCCTCCCATAGACGAATTAACACAGAAATTGCGTCGCTATGAAATACTATGGGTTCTCTGACATCTCCTTCTGAATCGAGTAACGTATCTATGGAAACGACAGGATTTTCTTTTGGGATACGAGTATCACCTTTCCGATGCACTATTCCTTCATTTCTGCATCCCTCGCTCCCTCACATTGACGAATCATCACAGTAATTGCATCGCTATGGAGTACTATGGGTTCTATGACATCTCCTTCGAAATCGAGTAACGTTTCTATGGAAACGACAGGATTTTCTTTTGGAATACGAGTATTTCCTTTCCGATAAACTATTCCTTCTTTACTGCATTCCTCGCTCCCTCACATTGACGAATTAACAAAGAAATTGCGTCGCAATGAAATACTATGGGTTCAATGACATCTCCTTCTAAATCGAGTAATATTTCAATGGAAACGACAGGATTTTCTTTTGGGATACGAGTATCTCCTTTCCGATGCACTATTCCTTCTTTACTGCATCCTCGCTCCCTCTCATTGACGAATTGACACAAAAATTACGTCGCTTTGATATACTATGGGTTCTATGACATCTCCTTCTAAATCGAGTAACGCTTCTATGGAAACGACAGAATTTTCTTTTGGGATTCGCGTAACTCCTTTCCGATGCACTATTCCTTCTTTACAGCGTCCCTCGCTCCCTCACATTGACGAATTAACACAGATATTGCATCGCTATGAAATACTATAGGTTCCATGACTTCTCCCTCTAAATCGAGTAAGGTTTCTATGGAAACGACAGGATTTTCTTGTGGGATACGCGTATCTCCTTTCCGATGCACTATTCCTTCATTAGTGCATCCCATGCTCCCTCACATTGACGAATCAACACAGCAATTGCTTCGCTGTGAAATACTATGGGGTCTATGACTTCTCATTCTAAATCCAATAACGTTTCTACGGAAACATCAGGATTTTCATTTGGGATACGATTATCTCCTTTCCGATGCACTATTCGTTCATTACGGCATCCCTCGCTAGCTCACATTGACGAATTACCACCGAAATTGAGTCGCTATGAAATAGTATGGGTTCAATGACATCTCCTTCTAAATCGAGTAACATTTCTATGGAAACGACAGGATTTTCTTTTGGAATACTTGTATCTCCTTTCCGATGCCGTTTTTCCTTCTTTACTGCATCCCTCGCTGCCTCACATTGACGAATTAACACAGAAATTACGTCGGTATGAAATAGAATGCCTTCTATGACATCAATTTCTAAATCGAGTAACGTTTCTACGGTAACGACATGATTTTCTTTTGGGATACGAATATCAACTTTCCGATGCACTATTCCTTCTTTACTGCATCCCTCGCTCCCTCACATTGACGAATTAACGCAGAAGTTGCATCGCTATGAAATTCTATGGGTTCTATGACTTCTGCTTCTAAATCGAGCAACATTACTATGGAAACGACAGGATTTTCTTTTGGGATGCGGGTATCTCCTTTCCGATGCACTATTCCTTCATTTCTGCATCCCTCGCTCCCTCACATTGACGAATCAACACAGTAATTGCATCGCTATGGAGTACTATGGGTTCTATGACTTCTCCTTCTAAATCGAGTAACGTTTCTATGGAAATGACAGGTTTTCATTTGGGATACGAGTATCTCCTTTCCGATGCACTATTCCTTCTTTACTGCATCCCTCGCTCCCGCACATTGACGAATTAACACAGAAATTGCGTCGCTGTGAAGTACTTTGGGTTCTATGACATCTCCTTCTAAATCGAGTAACGTTTCTATGAAACGACAGGATTTTCTTTTGGGATACGCGTATCTCCTTTCCGATGCACTATTCCTTCATTTCTGCATCCCTCGCTCCCTCACATTGACGAATCAACACAGTAATTGCATCGCTATGGAGTACTATGGGTTCTATGACTTCTCCTTCTAAATGGAGTAACGTTTCTATGGAAATGACAGGTTTTTATTTGGTATACGAGTATCTCCTTTCCGATGCACTATTCCTTCTTTACTGCATCCCTCGCTCCCGCACATTGACGAATTAACACAGAAATTGCGTCGCTGTGATATACCATCTACATCTACATCTGTACTCCGCGAGCCACCTTACGGTGTGTGGCGGAGGGTACTTATTGTACCACTATCTGATCCCCCCTTCCCTGTTCCATTCACGAATTGTGCGTGGGAAGAACGACTGCTTGTAAGTCTCCGTATTTGCTCTAATTTCTCGGATCTTTTCGTTGTGATCATTACGCGAGATATATGTGGGCGGTAGTAGTATGTTGCCCATCTCTTCCCGGAATGTGCTCTCTCGTAATTTCGATAATAAACCTCTCCGTATTGCGTAACGCCTTTCTTGAAGTGTCCACCACTGGAGCTTGTTCAGCATCTCCGTAACGCTCTCGCGCTGACTAAATGTCCCCATGACGAATCGCGCTGCTTTTCGCTGGATCATGTCTATCTCTTCTATTAATCCAACCTGGTGAGGGTCCCATACTGATGAGCAATACTCAAGAATCGGACGAACAAGCGTTTTGTAAGCTACTTCTTTCGTCGATGAGTCACATTTTCTTAGCATTCTTCCTATGAATCTCAACCTGGCGCCTGCTTTTCCCACTATTTGTGTTATGTGATCATTCCACTTCAGATCGCTCCGGATAGTAACTCCTAAGTATTTTACGGTCGTTACCGCTTCCAATGACCTACCACCTATGGCATAATCGTACTGGAATGGATTTCTGCCCCTATGTATGCGCATTATATTACATTTATCTACGTTTAGGGAAAGCTGCCAGCTGTCGCACCATGCATTAATCCTCTGCAGGTCCTCCTGGAGTACGTACGAGTCTTCTGATGTTGCTACTTTCTTGTAGACAACCGTGTCATCTGCAAATAGCCTCACGGAGCTACCGATGTTGTCAACTAAGTCATTTATGTATATTGTAAACAATAAAGGTCCTATCACGCTTCCCTGCGGTACTCCCGAAATTACCTCTACATCTGCAGATTTTGAACCGTTAAGAATGACATGTTGTGTTCTTTCTTCTAGGAAATCCTGAATCCAATCACAAACCTGGTCCGATATTCCGTAAGCTCGTATTTTTTTCACTAAACGTAAGTGCGGAACAGTATCAAATGCCTTCCTGAAGTCCAGGAATACGGCATCAATCTGCTCGCCAGTGTCTACGGCACTGTGAATTTCTTGGGCAAATAGGGCGAGCTGAGTTTCACATGATCTCTGTTTGCGGAATCCATGTTGGTTATGATGAAGGAGATTTGTATTATCTAAGAACGTCATAATACGAGAACACAAAATATGTTCCATTATTCTACAACAGATTGACGTAAGCGAAATAGGCCTATAATTATTCGCATCTGATTTATGACCCTTCTTGAAAATGGGAACGACCTGCGCTTTCTTCCAGTCGCTAGGTACTTTACGTTCTTCCAGCGATCTACGATAAATTGCTGATAGAAAGGGGGCAAGTTCTTCAGCATAATCACTGTACAATCTTAAAGGTATCTCGTCTGGTCCGGATGCTTTTCTGCTACTAAGTGATAGCAGTTGTTTTTCAATTCCGATATCGTTTATTTCAATATTTTCCATTTTGGCGTCCGTGCGACGGCTGAAGTCAGGGACCGTGTTACGATTTTCCGCAGTGAAACAGTTTCGGAACACTGAATTCAGTATTTCTGCCTTTCTTCGGTCGTCCTCTGGGTTCGATGACTTCTCCTTGTAAATCTAGTAACGTTTCTATGGTAACGACAGGGTTTTCTTTTGGGATACGTGTATCTCCCTTCCGATGCACTATTCCTTCTTTACTACATCATTCGCTCGCTCACATTGGCGACTTAACAAAGAAACTGCGTCGCTATGAAATATTTTGTGTTCTAAGGCTTCTCCTTCTAACGAGTAACGTTTCTATGGAAACGACAGGATTTTCATTTGGGATACGATTATCTCCTTTCCGATGCACTATTCGTTCATTACGGCATCCCTCGCTAGCTCACATCGACGAATTAACACAGAAATTGCGTCGCTATGAAATACTATGGGTTGAATGACTTCTCCTTCTAAATCGAGTAACGTTTCTATGGTAACGACAGGATTTTCTTTTGGGATACGAGTATCTCCTTTCCGATGCACTATTCCTTCTTTACTGCATTCCTCGCTCCCTCACATTGACGAATTAACACAGAAATTGCGTCGGTATGAAATACCATGGCTTCTATGAAATCAATTTCTAAATCGAGTAACGTATCAATGGAAACGACACGATTTACTTTTGGGATGCGAGTATCTCCTTTACGATACACTATTCCTTCTTTACTGCATCCCATGCTCCCTCACATTGACGAATTGACACAGAAATTGCGTCGCCATAAAATACCATAGGTTCTATGACAACTCCTTCTAAATCGAGTAACTTATCTGAGTAAACGAAAGGATTTTCTTTTGGGAAAAGGAGTATCTCCTTTCCCATGCACT
This sequence comes from Schistocerca americana, assembly GCF_021461395.2. NCBI lineage: Eukaryota > Metazoa > Arthropoda > Insecta > Orthoptera > Acrididae > Schistocerca > Schistocerca americana. Next base: position 48,921,545 of record NC_060119.1, on the reverse strand, counting down.
ATTCCTTCTATACTGCATCCCTCGCTCCCTCTCATTGACGATTTAAGACAGAGATTGCGTCGCCAAGAATTACTATGGGTTCTATGACTTCTCCTTCTCAATCGAGTAACGTTTCTATGGAAACGACTGGACTTTCTTTCGGGATATGAGTATATCTTTTCCGATGCACTATTCCTTTTTTACTGCATCCCTCGCTCTCTCACATTGACGAATTAACACAGGAATTCCGTCGCTATGAAATACTATGGGTTCAATGACTTCTCCTTCTAAATCGAGTAACGTTTCAACGGTTACGACGGGATTTTCTTTTGGGATACGAGTCTCTCATTTCCGATGCACCATTCCTTCTTTACTGCATCCCTCGCTCCATCACATTGACGAATTAACACAGAAATTGCGTCGCTATGAAATACTATGGGTTCTATGACTTCTCCTTCTAAACCGAGTGACGTTTATATGGAAACGACATGATTTTCTTTTGGGATAAGACTATCTGCTTTCCGATGCACTATTCCCACTTTACTGCATCACTCGTTCCCTCACATTGACGACTTGACACAGAAATTGCGTAGCTATGAAGTACTGTAGGTTCTATGACATCTCCTTCTAAAACGAGTAACGTTTCTATGGAAACGACAGGATTTTCTTTAGGGATACGAGTAATACCTTTCCGATGCACTATTCCTTCTTTCCTGCATCCCTCGCTCCCTCTCATTGAGCAATCAACACGGAAATTGCGTCGCCATGAAATACTTTGGGTTCTATAACACCTCCTTCTAAATCGAGTAACGTTTCTATGGAAACGACAGGATTTTCTTTTGGGATACGACTACCTCCTTTCCGATGCACTATTCCTTCTTTATTGCATCCCTCGCTCCCTCACATTGACGATTTAACACAGAAATTGCGTCGCTATGAAATACTATGGGTTCTATGATATCACTTTCTAAATCGAGTAAAGTTTCTATGGAACCGACAGGATTTTCTTTTGGGACACGAGTATCTCCTTTCCGATGCACTATTCCTCCGTTACTGCATCCCTCGCTCCCTCACATTGACGTATTAACACTGAAATTGCGTCGCTATTCAATGCTATAGGTTCTATGACTTCTCCTTCTAAATCGAGTAACGTTTCTATGGAAACGACTGGCCTTTCTTTTGGGATACGAGTATATCCTTTCCGTTGCACTTTTCCTTCTTTACTGCATCCCTCGCTCACTCACATTGACGAATTAACACAGAAATTGCGTCGCTATGAAATACTATGTGTTCTATGACTTCTCGTTCTAAATCGAGTAACGTTTCTATGGAAACGACAGGTTTTTCTTCTGGGATACGACCATCTCCTTTCCGATGCACTATTCCTACTTTACTGCATCCATCGCTGCCTCACATTTACGAAATAATACAGAAATTGCGTCGCTATGGAATACTACGGGTCCTAAGGCTTCACCTTCTAAATCGAGTAACGTTTCTATGGAGACGTCGGCATTGTCTTTTGGGATACGAGTATCTCCTTTCCCATGCACTATTCCTTCTTTACTGCATCCCTTTGCTATCTCACATTGACGAATTAACACAGAATTTGCGTCGCTGTGAGATAGTATGGGTGCTATGACTTCCCCTTGTAAATCGAGTAACGTTTCTATGGAAAGCACAGGATTCTTCTTTGAAATCAATTTCTAAATCAAGTAACGTATCAATGGAAACGACACGATTTACTTTTGGGATGCGAGTATCTCCTTTACGATACACTATTCCTTCTTTACTGCATCCCTCGCTCCCTCACATTGACGATCTAACACAGAGATTGCGTCGCTATGATATACTGATGGTTCTATGACATCTCCTTCTTAATCGAGTAACGTTTCTATGAAAACGACAGGATTTTCTTTTGGGATTCGAGTATATCCTCTCCGATGCCCTATTCCTTCTTTCATGCTTTAATCGCTCCCTCACATTGACGAATTAATACAGAAATTGCGTTGCTATGAAATACTATGGGTTCTATGACATCTGCTTCTAAATCGATTAACGTTTCTAGGGAAACGATAGGAATTTCTTTTTGGATACGAGTATATCCTCTCCGAAGCCCTATTCCTTCTTTCATGCTTTACTCGCTCCCTCACATTGACGAATTAATACAGAAATTGCGTTGCTATGAAATACTATGGGTTCTGTGACATCTGCTTCTAAATCGAGTAACGTTTCTAGGGAAACGACAGGAATTTCTTTTTGGATACGAGTATCTCTTTTCCGATGCACTATTCCTTCTTTACTGCATCCCTCTCCCCCTCACATTGACGAATTTACACAGATATTGCGTCGCTATGCATTACTATGGGTTCTATGACTTCTAGTTCTAAATCTAATAACGTTTCTATCGAAACGACAGGATTTTCATTTGGGATACGGGTATCTCCTTTCCGATGCACTAATCCCTCTTTACTGCATCCCTCGCTCCGTCACATTGACGAACTAACACAGGAATTGCATCGCTATGATAAACTATGGGTTCTATTACATCACATTATAAATCGAGTAACGTTCTGTGGTAACGACAGGATTTTCTTTTGGGATACGAGTATCTCCTTTCCGATGCACTATTCCTTCTTTTCAGCATCCCTCGCTCCCTCACATTGACGATCTAACACAGAGATTGCGTCGCTATGATATACTGATGGTTCTATGACATCTCCTTCTTAAACGAGTAACGTTTCTATGGAAACGACAGGATTAACATTTGGGATACGACTATCTGCTCTCCGATGCACTATTCCTTCTTTGCTGCATACCTGGCTCCCTCACATTGGCGATTTAACACAGAAATGCGTCGCTATGTAATACTATGTGTTCTATGACATCTTTGTCTAAATCGAGTAAAGCTTCTATGGAAACGATAGGATTTTCTTTTGGGATACGACTATCTCCTTTCCGATGCCCTATTACGTCTTTACGGCATCCCTCGCTCCCTCACATTGACGAACTAACACAGAAATTGCATCGATACGAAATACTGTGGGTTCAATGACTTCTGCCTCTAAATCGAGTAACGTTCAATGGAAACGACAGGATTTTCTTTTGGGATGCGACTATCTCCTTAGCGATGCACTATTCCTTCTTTACTGCATCCCTTCCTCCCTCACATTGACGAATTATCACAGATATTGCGTCGCAAAGAAATACTATGGGTTGTATGACATCTCCTTCTAAATCGAGTAGCGTTTCTATGGAAACGACAGGATTTTCTTTTGGGATACGAGGATCCCCTTTGCGATGCACCATTCCTTCTTTACTGCATCCCTCGCTCCATCACACTGACGAATTAACACAGAAACTGCGTCGCTATGAAATACTATTGTTTCCATGACAGCTCCTTCTAAATCGAGTAACGTTTCTATGGAGACGACAGCATTTTCTTTTGGGATACGAGTATCTCCTTTCCGATGCACTATTCCTACTTTAATGCCTTCCTCGCTCCCTCACATTGACGAATTAATACACAAATTTGGTTGCTATGAAATACTATGGGTTCTATGACATCTGCTTCTAAATCGAATAACGTTTCTATGGAAACGACAGGAATTTCTTTTGGGATACGAGCATCTCTTTTCCGATGCCCTATTACGTCTTTACTGCATCCCTCGCTCCTTCATATTGGCGAATTAACACAGAAATTGCGTCGCTATGAAATACTATTGTTTCCATGACAGCTCCTTCTAAATCGAGTAACGTGTCTATGGAGACGACAGCATTTTCTTTTGGGATACGAGTATCTCCTTTCCGATGCACTATTCCTTCTTTACTGCATCCCTTTGCTATCTCACAATGACGAATTAACACAGAAATTGCGTCGCTGTGAAATACAATGGGTGCTATGACTTCCCCTTGTAAATCGAGTAACGTTTCTATGGAAAGCACAGGATTTTAATTTGGGGTACGAGTATCTCCTTTCAGATGCACTACTCCTTCTTTACTGCATTCCTCGCTCCCTCACATTGACGATTTAACACAGAAATTGCGTCGCTATGAAATACTGTGGGTTCTATGACATCTCCATCTTCATCGAGAAACGCTTATATGGAAACGACAGGATTTACTTTTTGGGTACCACTATCTGCTTTCCGATGCACTATTCTTTCTTTACTGCATCCCTGTCTCCCTCACACTGACGAATTAACACAGAAGTTGCGTCGCTATGAAATACTATGTGTTCTATGACTTCTCCTTCTAAATCGAGTAACGTTTCTATGTAAACGACAGGATTTTCCTTTAGGATACGAGTATCTCGTTGGCGATGCACTATTCCTTCTTTACTGCATCCTTTTGCTATCTCACAATCTCGATTTAACACAGAAATTCGGTCGCTATGAAATACTATGGGTTCTATGACTTCCCCTTCCAAATCGAATAACGTTTCTATGGAAACGACAGGAGTTTCTGTTGGGATCCGAGTATTTCCGATGGACTATTCCTTCTTTACTGCATCCCTCGCTTCATCAAATTGACGAATTAACACAGAAATTGCGACGCCATGAAATACTATGGGTTCTATGACAGATCCTTCTAATCGAATAACGTTTCTATGGAAACGACAGCATTTTCTTTTAGGATACGAGTATGTCGTTTCCGATGCACTATTCCTTCTTTACTGCATCCCTTTGCTATCTCACATAGACGAATTAACACAGAAATTGCGTCGCTGTGAAATACTATGGGTGCTATGACTTCCCCTTCTAAATCGAGTAACGTTTCTATGGAAAGCACAGGATTTTAATTTGGGACACGAGTATCTATTTTCCGATGCCCTATTCCTTCTTTACCGATCCCTAGCTCCTTCACATTGACGAATTAACACAGAAATTGCGTCGCTATGAAATACTATGGGTTCCATGACATCTGCTTCTAAATCGAGTAACGTTTCTATGGAAAGGACAGGAATTTCTTTTGAGATACGAGTATCTCTATTCCGATGCACTATTCCTTCTTTACTGCATCCCTTTCCTATCTCACAATGACGAATTAACACAGAAATTCGGTCGCTATGAAATACTATGGGTTCTGTGACTTCCCCTTGTAAATCGAGTAAGGTTTCTATGGAATGCACAGGATTTCAATTTGTTATACGAGTATCTCCTTTCCGATGCACGATTTCTTCTATACTGCATCCCTCGCTCCCTCACATTGACGAATTACACAGAAATTTCGTCGCTATGAAATACTATGGGTTCAATGTCTTCTCCTTCTAAATCGAGTAACGTTACTATGGAAACGACACGATTTTCTGTTGGGATCCGAGGATTTCCGATGGACTATTCCTTCTTCACTGCATCCCTCGCTCCATCAAATTGACGAATTAACACAGAAATTGCGACGCCATGAAATACAATGGGTTTTATGACATCTTCTACCAAATCGAGTATCGTTACTATGCAAACGACAGGATTTTGTTTTGGGATACGAGTATCTCCTTTCCGATGCCCTATTCCTTCTTTACCGATCCCTAGCTCTTTCACATTGACGAATTAACACAGAAATTGCGTCGCTATGGTATGCTATGGGATGTATGACTTCTCCTTCAACATCGAGTAACGTTTCAATGGAAACGACAGGATTTTCTTTTGGGATGCGAGTAACTCCTTTCCGATGAACTATTCCTTCTTTAATGCTTTCCTCGCTCCCTCACATTGACGAATTAATACCGAAATTGCGTTGCCATGAAATACTATGGGTTCTATGACATCTGCTTCTAAATCGAGAAACGTTTCTGTGGAGACGACATGAATTTCTTTTCAGATACGAGTATCTCTTTTCCGATGCACTATTCCTTCTTTAGTGCATCCCTCGCTCTCTCTCATTGACAAATTAACACAGAAATTGCGTCGCTATGAAATTCTATGGGTTCTGTGACGTCTCCTTCTAAATCGTGTATCGTTTCTGTGGAAACGACAGGATTTCCTTTGGGATACGACTGTCTCCTATCCGATGCACTATTCCTTCTTTACTGTATCCCTCACTCCCTCACATTGACGAATTAACACAGATATTGCATCGCTAAGATATTCTACGGGTTCTGTGACTTCCCCTTCTAAATCGTGTATCGTTTCTATGGAAACGACAGGGTTTTCATTTGGGATACGACTATCTCCTTTCCGATGCACTATTCCTTCTTTACTGCATCCCTTTGCTATCTCACAATGACGAATTAACACAGAAATTCGGTCGCTATGAAATACTATTTGTTCTATGACTTCCCCTTCTAAATCGTGCAACGTTTCTATGGAAAGCACAGGATTTCAATTTGGGATACGAGTATCTCCTTTCCGATGCACGATTTCTACTATACTGCATCCCTCGCTCCCTCACATTGACGAATTACACAGAAATTTCGTCGCTATGAAATACTATGGGTTCAATGACTTCTCCTACTAAATCAAGTAACGTTTCTATGGAAAGCACAGGATTTCAAATTGGGATACGAGTATCTCCTTTCCGATGCACGATTTCTTCTATACTGCATCCCTCGCTCCCTCACATTGACGAATTACACAGAAATTTCGTCGCTATGAAATACTATGGGTTCAATGACTTCTCCTACTAAATCAAGTAACGTTTCTATGGAAAGCACAGGATTTCAATTTGGGATACGAGTATCTCCTTTCCGATGCACGATTTCTTCTATACTGCATCCCTCGCTCCCTCACATTGACGAATTACACAGAAATTTCGTCGCTATGAAATACTATGGGTTCAATAACTTCTCCTTCTATATCGCGTAACGTTACTATGGAAACGACACGATTTTCTGTTGGGATCCGAGTATTCCCGATGGACTATTCCTTCTTTACTGCATCCCTCGCTCCATCAAATTGACGAATTAACACAGAAATTGCGACGCCATGATATGCTATGGGTTCTGTGGCATCTTCTAAGAAATCGAGTATCGTTACTATGCAAACGAGAGGATTTTCTTTTGGGATACGAGTATCTTCTTTCCGATGCACGATTCCTTCTATACTGCATCCCTCGCTCCCTCACTTTGACGAATTAACACAGAAATTGCGTCGCAATGAAATACTATGGGTTCGATGACTTTTCCATCTAAATCGAGTAACGTTTCTATGGAAACGACGGGATTTTCTGTTGGGATCCGAATATTTCCGATGGACTATTCCTTCTTTAATGCTTTCCTCGCTCCCGCACATTGACGAATTAATACAGAAATTGCGTTGCTATGAAATACTATGGGTTCTATGACATCTGCGTCTAAATCGAGTAACGTTTCTATGGAAACGACAGGATTTACTTTTGGGCTACGACTAGCTGCTTTCCGATGCACTACTCCTTCTTTACTGCATCCCTTTCTCCCTCACACTGACGAATTAACACAGAAATTGCGTCGCTATGAATTACGATGTGTTATATGACTTCTCCTTCTAAACCGAGTAACGTTTCTATGGAAACGACAGGGTTTTCTTTTAGGATACGAGTATCTAATTTCCGTTGCACTATTCCATCTTTACTGCATCCCTTTGGTATCTCACATTGACGGATTAACACAGAAAAAGCGTCGCTGTGAAATACTATGGGTGCTATTACTTCCCCTTCTAAATCGAGTAACGTTTCTATGGAAAGTACAGGATTTCAATTTGTTATACGAGTATCTCCTTTCCGATGCACGATTTCTTCTATACTGCATCCCTCGCTCCCTCACATTGGCGAATTACACAGAAGCTTCGTCGCTATGAAATACTATGGGTTCAATGACTTCTCCTTCTAAATCGAGTAACGTTACTATGGAAACGACACGATTTTCTGTTGGGATCCGAGTATTTCCGATGGACTATTCCTTCTTCACTGCATCCCTCGCTCCTTCAAATTGACGAATTAACACAGAAATGGCGACGCCATGAAATACAATGGGTTGTATGACATCTTCTACCAAATCGAGTATCGTTACTATGCAAACGACAGGATTTTGTTTTGGGATACGAGTATCTCCTTTCCGATGCCCTATTCCTTCTTTACCGATCCCTATCTCCTTCACATTGACGAATTAACACAGAAATTGCGTCGCTATGGTATGCTATAGGATCTATGGCATCTCCTTCTACAACGAGTAACGTTTCAATGGAAACGACAGGATTTTCTTTTGGGATGCGAGTAACTCCTTTCCGATGAACTATTCCTTCTTTAATGCTTTCCTCGCTCCCTCACATTGACGAATTAATACAGAAATTGCGTTGCTATGAAATACTATGGGTTCTATGACATCTGCTTCTAAATCGAGTAACGTTTCTGTGGAAACGACAGGAAATTCTTCGAGATGGGAGTATCTCTTTTCCGATGCACAATTCCTTCTTTAGTGCATCCCTCGCTCTCTCACATTGACAAATTAACACAGAAATTGCGTCGCTATGAAATACTATGGGTTCTATGACTTCTCCTTCCAGAGCGAGTAACGTTTCTATGGAAACGACAGGATTTTCCTTTGGGATACGAGTATCTCCTTTCCGATGCACTATTCCTACTTTACTGCATCCCTCGCTCCCTCACATTGACGAATTAACACAGATATTGCATCGCTATGAAATTCTATGGGTTCTGTGACTTCTCCTTCTAAATCGTGTATCGTTTCTATGGAAACGACAGGGTTTTCATTTGGGATACGACTATCTCCTTTCCGATGCACTATTCCCTCTTTACTGCATCCCTGGCTCCTTCACATTGACGAAGTAACACAGAAATTGCGGCACTATGAAATACTATGTGTTCTATGACATGTCCTTCTACATCGAGTAACGTTTCTATGGAAACGACAGGATTTTCTTTTGGGATGCGAGTAACTCCTTTCCGATGAACTATTCCTTCTTTAATGCTTTCCTCGCTCCCTCACATTGACGAATTAATACCGAAATTGCGTTGCCATGAAATACTATGGGTTCTATGACATCTGCTTCTAAATCGAGAAACGTTTCTGTGGAGACGACATGAATTTCTTTTCAGATACGAGTATCTCTTTTCCGATGCACTATTCCTTCTTTAGTGCATCCCTCGCTCTCTCTCATTGACAAATTAACACAGAAATTGCGTCGCTATGAAATTCTATGGGTTCTGTGACTTCTCCTTCTAAATCGTGTATCGTTTCTGTGGAAACGACAGGATTTCCTTTGGGATACGACTGTCTCCTATCCGATGCACTATTCCTTCTTTACTGTATCCCTCACTCCCTCACATTGACGAATTAACACAGATATTGCATCGCTAAGATATTCTACGGGTTCTGTGACTTCCCCTTCTAAATCGTGTATCGTTTCTATGGAAACGACAGGGTTTTCATTTGGGATACGACTATCTCCTTTCCGATGCACTATTCCTTCTTTACTGCATCCCTTTGCTATCTCACAATGACGAATTAACACAGAAATTCGGTCGCTATGAAATACTATTTGTTCTATGACTTCCCCTTCTAAATCGTGTAACGTTTCTATGGAAAGCACAGGATTTCAATTTGGGATACGAGTATCTCCTTTCCGATGCACGATTTCTACTATACTGCATCCCTCGCTCCCTCACATTGACGAATTACACAGAAATTTCGTCGCTATGAAATACTGTGGGTTCAATGACTTCTCCTACTAAATCAAGTAACGTTTCTATGGAAAGCACAGGATTTCAAATTGGGATACGAGTATCTCCTTTCCGATGCACGATTTCTTCTATACTGCATCCCTCGCTCCCTCACATTGACGAATTACACAGAAATTTCGTCGCTATGAAATACTATGGGTTCAATGACTTCTCCTACTAAATCAAGTAACGTTTCTATGGAAAGCACAGGATTTCAATTTGGGATACGAGTATCTCCTTTCCGATGCACGATTTCTTCTATACTGCATCCCTCGCTCCCTCACATTGACGAATTACACAGAAATTTCGTCGCTATGAAATACTATGGGTTCAATAACTTCTCCTTCTATATCGCGTAACGTTACTATGGAAACGACACGATTTTCTGTTGGGATCCGAGTATTCCCGATGGACTATTCCTTCTTTACTGCATCCCTCGCTCCATCAAATTGACGAATTAACACAGAAATTGCGACGCCATGATATACTATGGGTTCTGTGGCATCTTCTAAGAAATCGAGTATCGTTACTATGCAAACGACAGGATTTTCTTTTGGGATACGAGTATCTTCTTTCCGATGCACGATTCCTTCTATACTGCATCCCTCGCTCCCTCACTTTGACGAATTAACACAGAAATTGCGTCGCAATGAAATACTATGGGTTCGATGACTTTTCCATCTAAATCGAGTAACGTTTCTATGGAAACGACGGGATTTTCTGTTGGGATCCGAATATTTCCGATGGACTATTCCTTCTTTAATGCTTTCCTCGCTCCCGCACATTGACGAATTAATACAGAAATTGCGTTGCTATGAAATACTATGGGTTCTATGACATCTGCTTCTAAATCGAGTAACGTTTCTATGGAAACGTCAGGATTTACTTTTGGGCTACGACTAGCTGCTTTCCGATGCACTACTCCTTCTTTACTGCATCCCTTTCTCCCTCACACTGACGAATTAACACAGAAATTGCGTCGCTATGAATTACGATGTGTTATATGACTTCTCCTTCTAAACCGAGTAACGTTTCTATGGAAACGACAGGGTTTTCTTTTAGGATACGAGTATCTAATTTCCGTTGCACTATTCCATCTTTACTGCATCCCTTTGGTATCTCACATTGACGGATTAACACAGAAAAAGCGTCGCTGTGAAATACTATGGGTGCTATTACTTCCCCTTCTAAATCGAGTAACGTTTCTATGGAAAGTACAGGATTTCAATTTGTTATACGAGTATCTCCTTTCCGATGCACGATTTCTTCTATACTGCATCCCTCGCTCCCTCACATTGGCGAATTACACAGAAGCTTAGTCGCTATGAAATACTATGGGTTCAATGACTTCTCCTTCTAAATCGAGTAACGTTACTATGGAAACGACACGATTTTCTGTTGGGATCCGAGTATTTCCGATGGACTATTCCTTCTTCACTGCATCCCTCGCTCCTTCAAATTGACGAATTAACACAGAAATGGCGACGCCATGAAATACAATGGGTTGTATGACATCTTCTACCAAATCGAGTATCGTTACTATGCAAACGACAGGATTTTGTTTTGGGATACGAGTATCTCCTTTCCGATGCCCTATTCCTTCTTTACCGATCCCTATCTCCTTCACATTGACGAATTAACACAGAAATTGCGTCGCTATGGTATGCTATAGGATCTATGGCATCTCCTTCTACAACGAGTAACGTTTCAATGGAAACGACAGGATTTTCTTTTGGGATGCGAGTAACTCCTTTCCGATGAACTATTAATTCTTTAATGCTTTCCTCGCTCCCTCACATTGACGAATTAATACAGAAATTGCGTTGCTATGAAATACTATGGGTTCTATGACATCTGCTTCTAAATCGAGTAACGTTTCTGTGGAAACGACAGGAAATTCTTCGAGATGCGAGTATCTCTTTTCCGATGCACAATTCCTTCTTTAGTGCATCCCTCGCTCTCTCACATTGACAAATTAACACAGAAATTGCGTCGCTATGAAATACTATGGGTTCTATGACTTCTCCTTCCAGAGCGAGTAACGTTTCTATGGAAACGACAGGATTTTCCTTTGGGATACGAGTATCTCCTTTCCGATGCACTATTCCTACTTTACTGCATCCCTCGCTCCCTCACATTGACGAATTAACACAGATATTGCATCGCTATGAAATTCTATGGGTTCTGTGACTTCTCCTTCTAAATCGTGTATCGTTTCTATGGAAACGACAGGGTTTTCATTTGGGATACGACTATCTCCTTTCCGATGCACTATTCCCTCTTTACTGCATCCCTGGCTCCTTCACATTGACGAAGTAACACAGAAATTGCGGCACTATGAAATACTATGTGTTCTATGACATGTCCTTCTACATCGAGTAACGTTTCTATGGAAACGACAGGATTTTCTTTTGGGATGCGAGTAACTCCTTTCCGATGAACTATTCCTTCTTTAATGCTTTCCTCGCTCCCTCACATTGACGAATTAATACCGAAATTGCGTTGCCATGAAATACTATGGGTTCTATGACATCTGCTTCTAAATCGAGAAACGTTTCTGTGGAGACGACATGAATTTCTTTTCAGATACGAGTATCTCTTTTCCGATGCACTATTCCTTCTTTAGTGCATCCCTCGCTCTCTCTCATTGACAAATTAACACAGAAATTGCGTCGCTATGAAATTCTATGGGTTCTGTGACTTCTCCTTCTAAATCGTGTATCGTTTCTGTGGAAACGACAGGATTTCCTTTGGGATACGACTGTCTCCTATCCGATGCACTATTCCTTCTTTACTGTATCCCTCACTCCCTCACATTGACGAATTAACACAGACATTGCATCGCTAAGATATTCTACGGGTTCTGTGACTTCCCCTTCTAAATCGTGTATCGTTTCTATGGAAACGACAGGGTTTTCATTTGGGATACGACTATCTCCTTTCCGATGCACTATTCCTTCTTTACCGCATCCCTTTGCTATCTCACAATGACGAATTAACACAGAAATTCGGTCGCTATGAAATACTATTTGTTCTATGACTTCCCCTTCTAAATCGTGTAACGTTTCTATGGAAAGCACAGGATTTCAATTTGGGATACGAGTATCTCCTTTCCGATGCACGATTTCTACTATACTGCATCCCTCGCTCCCTCACATTGACGAATTACACAGAAATTTCGTCGCTATGAAATACTGTGGGTTCAATGACTTCTCCTACTAAATCAAGTAACGTTTCTATGGAAAGCACAGGATTTCAAATTGGGATACGAGTATCTCCTTTCCGATGCACGATTTCTTCTATACTGCATCCCTCGCTCCCTCACATTGACGAATTACACAGAAATTTCGTCGCTATGAAATACTATGGGTTCAATGACTTCTCCTACTAAATCAAGTAACGTTTCTATGGAAAGCACAGGATTTCAATTTGGGATACGAGTATCTCCTTTCCGATGCACGATTTCTTCTATACTGCATCCCTCGCTCCCTCACATTGACGAATTACACAGAAATTTCGTCGCTATGAAATACTATGGGTTCAATAACTTCTCCTTCTATATCGCGTAACGTTACTATGGAAACGACACGATTTTCTGTTGGGATCCGAGTATTCCCGATGGACTATTCCTTCTTTACTGCATCCCTCGCTCCATCAAATTGACGAATTAACACAGAAATTGCGACGCCATGATATACTATGGGTTCTGTGGCATCTTCTAAGAAATCGAGTATCGTTACTATGCAAACGACAGGATTTTCTTTTGGGATACGAGTATCTTCTTTCCGATGCACGATTCCTTCTATACTGCATCCCTCGCTCCCTCACTTTGACGAATTAACACAGAAATTGCGTCGCAATGAAATACTATGGGTTCGATGACTTTTCCATCTAAATCGAGTAACGTTTCTATGGAAACGACGGGATTTTCTGTTGGGATCCGAATATTTCCGATGGACTATTCCTTCTTTAATGCTTTCCTCGCTCCCGCACATTGACGAATTAATACAGAAATTGCGTTGCTATGAAATACTATGGGTTCTATGACATCTGCTTCTAAATCGAGTAACGTTTCTATGGAAACGACAGGATTTACTTTTGGGCTACGACTAGCTGCTTTCCGATGCACTACTCCTTCTTTACTGCATCCCTTTCTCCCTCACACTGACGAATTAACACAGAAATTGCGTCGCTATGAATTACGATGTGTTATATGACTTCTCCTTCTAAACCGAGTAACGTTTCTATGGAAACGACAGGGTTTTCTTTTAGGATACGAGTATCTAATTTCCGTTGCACTATTGCATCTTTACTGCATCCCTTTGGTATCTCACATTGACGGATTAACACAGAAAAAGCGTCGCTGTGAAATACTATGGGTGCTATTACTTCCCCTTCTAAATCGAGTAACGTTTCTATGGAAAGTACAGGATTTCAATTTGTTATACGAGTATCTCCTTTCCGATGCACGATTTCTTCTATACTGCATCCCTCGCTCCCTCACATTGGCGAATTACACAGAAGCTTAGTCGCTATGAAATACTATGGGTTCAATGACTTCTCCTTCTAAATCGAGTAACGTTACTATGGAAACGACACGATTTTCTGTTGGGATCCGAGTATTTCCGATGGACTATTCCTTCTTCACTGCATCCCTCGCTCCTTCAAATTGACGAATTAACACAGAAATGGCGACGCCATGAAATACAATGGGTTGTATGACATCTTCTACCAAATCGAGTATCGTTACTATGCAAACGACAGGATTTTGTTTTGGGATACGAGTATCTCCTTTCCGATGCCCTATTCCTTCTTTACCGATCCCTATCTCCTTCACATTGACGAATTAACACAGAAATTGCGTCGCTATGGTATGCTATAGGATCTATGGCATCTCCTTCTACAACGAGTAACGTTTCAATGGAAACGACAGGATTTTCTTTTGGGATGCGAGTAACTCCTTTCCGATGAACTATTAATTCTTTAATGCTTTCCTCGCTCCCTCACATTGACGAATTAATACAGAAATTGCGTTGCTATGAAATACTATGGGTTCTATGACATCTGCTTCTAAATCGAGTAACGTTTCTGTGGAAACGACAGGAAATTCTTCGAGATGCGAGTATCTCTTTTCCGATGCACAATTCCTTCTTTAGTGCATCCCTCGCTCTCTCACATTGACAAATTAACACAGAAATTGCGTCGCTATGAAATACTATGGGTTCTATGACTTCTCCTTCCAGAGCGAGTAACGTTTCTATGGAAACGACAGGATTTTCCTTTGGGATACGAGTATCTCCTTTCCGATGCACTATTCCTACTTTACTGCATCCCTCGCTCCCTCACATTGACGAATTAACACAGATATTGCATCGCTATGAAATTCTATGGGTTCTGTGACTTCTCCTTCTAAATCGTGTATCGTTTCTATGGAAACGACAGGGTTTTCATTTGGGATACGACTATCTCCTTTCCGATGCACTATTCCCTCTTTACTGCATCCCTGGCTCCTTCACATTGACGAAGTAACACAGAAATTGCGGCACTATGAAATACTATGTGTTCTATGACATGTCCTTCTACATCGAGTAACGTTTCTATGGAAACGACAGGATTTTCTTTTGGGATACGAGGATCCCCCTTGCGATGAACTATTACTTCTTTACTGCATCCCTAGCTCCCTCACATTGACGAATTAACATAGAAATTGCGTCGCTATGAAATACTATCTGCTCTATGAAATGTCTTTCTAAATCGAGTAACGTTTCTATGGAAACGACAGGATTTCCTTTTGGGATACGACTGTCTCCTATCCGATACACTATTCCTTCTTTACTGATCCCTCGCTCCCTCACATTGACGAATTAACACAGATATTGCATCGCTATGAAATTCTATGGGTTCTGTGACTTCCCCTTCTAAATCGTGTATCGTTTCTATGGAAACGACAGTGTTTTCATTTTTGATACGACTATCTGCTTTCCGATGCACTATTCCGACTTTACTGCATGCCTGGCTCCCTCACATTGACGAGTTAACACAGAGATTGCGGCGCTATGAAATACTATGTGTTCTATGACTTCTCCTTCTTCATCGAGTAACGTTTCAATGGAAACGACAGGGTTTTCTTTTAGGATACGAGTATCTCCTTTCCGATGCACTATTCCTTCTTTACTGCATCCCTTTGCTATCTCACAATGACGAATTAACACAGAAATTCGGTCGTTATGAAATACTATAAGTTCTATGACTTCCCCTCCTAAATCGTGTAACGTTTCTATGCAAAGCACAGGATTTCAATTTGGGATACGAGTATCTCCTTTCCGATGCACGATTTCTACTATACTGCATCCCTCGCTCCCTCACATTGACGAATTACACAGAAATTTCGTCGCTATGAAATACTATGGGTTCAATGACTTCTCCTTCTAAGTCAAGTAACGTTTCTATGGAAAGCACAGGATTTATATTTGGGATACGAGTATCTCCTTTCCGATGCACGATTTCTTCTATACTGCATCCCTCGCTCCCTCACATTGACGAATTGCACACAGAAATTTCGTCGCTATGAAATACTATGGGTTCAATGACTTCTCCTTCTAAATCGCGTAATGTTACTATGGAAACGACACGATTTTCTGTTGGGATCCGAGTATTTCCGATGGACTATTCCTTCTGTACTGCATCCCTCGCTCCATCAAATTGACGAATTAACACAGAAATTGCGACGCCGAGAAATACTATGGGTTCTGTGGCATCTTCTACCAAATCGAGTATCGTTACTATGCAAACGACAGGATTTTCTTTTGGGATACGAGTATCTTCTTTCCGATGCACTATTCCTTCTGTACTGCATCCCTCGCTCTCTCACATTGGCGAATTAACACAGAAATTGCGTCGCTATGGAATTCTATGGGTTCAATGACTTCTGGTTCTAAATCGTGTAACGTTTCTATGGATAGCACAGGATTTCAATTTGGGATACGAGTATCTCCTTTCCGATGCACGATTTCTACTATACTGCATCCCTCGCTCCCTCACATTGACGAATTACACAGAAATTTCGTCGCTATGAAATACTATGGGTTCAATGACTTCTCCTTCTAAATCAAGTAACGTTTCTATGGAAAGCACAGGATTTCAATTTGGGATACGAGTATCTCCTTTCCGTTGCACTATTCCTTCTTTACTGCATCCCTTTGCTATCTCACATTGACGAATTAACACAGAAAAAGCGTCGCTGTGAAATACTATGGGTGCTATTACTTCCCCTTCTAAATCGAGTAACGTTTCTATGGAAATTACAGGATTTTAATTTGGGATACGAGTATCTCCTTTCCGATGCCCGATTCCTTCTATACTGCATCCCTCGCTCCCTCACATAGACGAAATAACACAGAAATTGCGTCGCAATGAAATACTATGGGTTCAATGACTTCTGGTTCTAAATCGAGTAACGTTTCTATGGAAAGGACAGGATTTGCTTTTGGGATACGAGTATCTCTTATCCGATGCCCTATTTCTTCTTTACTGTATCCCTAGCACCCTCACATTGACGAATTAACACAGAAGTTGCGGCGCTACGATATACTATGGGATCTATGACTTCTCCTTCTACATCGAGTAACGTAACCATGGAAACGACAGGTTATTCATTTGGGATGCGAGTATTTTCTTTCCGATGCACTATTCCTTCTATACTACATCCCTCGCTCCATCACAGTGACGAATTAACACAGAAATTGCGTCGCTATGATATACTATGGGATCTATGACTTCTCCTTCTACATCGAGTAACGTATCTATGGAAACGACAGGATATTCTTTTGAGATGCGAGTATCTTCTTTCCGATGCACTATTACTTCTTTAATGCTTTCCTCGCTCCCTCACATTGACGAATTAATACAGAAATTGCGTTGCTATGAAATACTATGGGTTGTATGACCTCTGCTTCTAAATCGAGTAACATTTCTTTGGAAACGACAGGGTTATCTCTTGGGTTGCAAATATCTCCTTTCCGATGCACTATTCCTTCTTTACTGCATCCCACGCTCCCTCACATTGACGAATTAACACAGAAATGTCGTCGCTAAGAATTACTATGGGTTCTATGACATCTCCTTCTAAAACGAGTAGCGTTTCTATGGAAACGACAGGATTTTCTTTTGGGATACGAGGATCCCCTTTGCGATGCACTATTCCTTCCTTACTGCATCCCTTGCTCCATCACACTGATGAATTAACACAGCAATTGCGTTGCTATGAATTACTATGTGTTTTACGACTTTTCCTTCTAAATCGAGCAACGTTTCTATGGAAACGACAGAATTCTCTTTTGGGATACGACTATCTCCTTTCCGATGCACTGTTCATTTTTTACTGCATCCCTCGCTCCCTCACATTGACGAGTTAACACAGAAATTGCGTCGCTATGAAATACTATGCGTTCTATGACTTCTCCTTCTAAATCGTGTAACTTTTCTATGGATGCGACCGGATATTATTTGGGATACGAGTATCTCTTTCCGATGCAGGAAACGACAGGATTACCTTTTGGATGCGACTATCTCCTTTCCGATGCAATTTTCCTTCTTTACTGCATCCCTTGCTCCCTCACATTCACGAATTAACACAGAATTGCGTCGCTATGAAATACTATGGGTTCTATGACGTCTCCTTCTAAATCGAGTTACGTTTCAATGGAAACTACAGGATTTTGTTTTAGGATACGAGTATCTCCTTTACGATGTACTATTCCTTCTTTACTGCATCCCCCGCTCCCTCGCATTGTCGAATTAATACAGAAATGTCGTCGCTAGGTATTACTATGGGTTCTATGACATCCCTTCAAAAACGAGTAGCGTTTCTATGGAAACGACAGGATTTTCTTTTGGGATACGAGGATCCCCTTTGCGATGCACTATTCCTTCCTTACTGCATCCCTTGCTCCATCACACTGACGAATTAACACAGCAATTGCGTTGCTATGAAATACTATGTGTTTTACGACTTCTCCTTCTAAATCGAGCAACGTTTCTATGGAAACGAGAGGATTTTCTTTTCTGACACGACTATCTCCTTTCCGATGCACAATTCCTTTTTTACTGCATCCCTCGCTCCTTCATATTGACGAATTAACACAGAAATTGCGTCGCTATGAAATACTATGGGTTCTATGACATCACTTTCTAAATCGAAAATCGTTTCAATGAAAACGACAGGCTTTTCTTTTGGGATGCGACTATCTCCTTTCCGATGCACTATGCTACTCTTTACTGCATCCCTTGCTCCCTCACATTGACGAATTATCACAGAAATTGCGTCGCTATGAAATACTATGAGTTCTATGACATCTCCTTCTATATCGAGTAACGGTTCTATGGAAACGACAGGAATTACATATGGGATACTAGTACTACCTTTCCGATGCTTATTCCTTCTTTACTGCATCCCACTCTCACTCACATTGACGAATTAACACAGGAATTTCGTCGCTATGAAATACTATGCGTTCTATGACTTCTCCTACTAAATCGAGTAACATTTCTATGGATGCGCCCGGATATTATTTGAGATACGAGTATCTCCTTTCCGATGCAGGAAACGAAAGGATTATCTTTTGGATGCGACTATCTCCTTTCATTTGCAATTTTCATTCTTTACTGCATCCCTCGCTCCCTCACATTCACGAATTAACACAGAATTGCGTCGCTATGAAATACTATGGGTGCTATGACATCACTTTCCAAATCGAGTAACGTTACTATGGAAACGACAGGATTTACTTTTGGGATACGAGTATCTCCTTTCCGATGCCCTATTCCTTCTTTACTGCATTCCTCGCTCCCTCACATTGACAATTTAGCACATAAATTGCGTCGCCATGAAATACTGTAGGTTCTATGACATCTCCATCTAAATCGAGTAACGTTTCTATCGCATCGACAGGATTTACTTTTGGGGTACGGTATCTCCTTTCCGATGCCCAATTACTTTTTTACTGCATCCCTCGCTCCTTCATATTGACGAATTAACACAGAAATTGCGTCGCTATGAAATACTATCTGCTCTATGAAACCTCCTCTTAAATCGAGTAACGTTTCTATGGAAACGACAGGATTTCCTTTTCGGATCCGACTGTCTCCTTTCCGACGCACTATTCCATTTTTACATCATCCCTCGATCCCTCAAATTGACCAGTTAACACAGCAATTGCGACGCAATTAAATACTAAGAGTTCTATGACATTTCCTTCTAAATCGAGTAAAGTTTCTAAGGAAACGACGGGATTTCCTTTTGGGATACGAGTATCTCCTTTCCGATGCAGTATTCCTTCTTTACTGCATCCCTTGCTCCCTCACATTGAAGAATTAACACAGAAAATGCGTCGCTATGGAATACTATGGGATGAATGACTTCTCCTTTTAAATCGAGTAACGTTTCTTTGGTAACGACACGATTTTCTTTTGGGATACGAGCATCTCATTTCCGATGCACTATTTCTTCTTTACTGCATCCCTCGCTCCCTCACATTGACAAACTGACACAGAAATTGAGTCGCTATGAAATACTATGGGTTCTATGACATCCGCTTCGAAATCGAGTAACGTTTCTATGGAAACGACCTGATTTTCTTTTGGGATACGAGTATCTCCTTTCCGATGCACTATTCCTTCTTTACTGCATTCCTCGCTCCCTCACATTGACGAATTAACACAGAAATTGCGTCGCTATGAAATACTATGGGTTCCAAGACTTCTCCTTCTAAATCGAGTAACGTTTCTATGGAAACCTCACGATTTTCTTTTGGGATGCAACTATCTCCTTTCCGATGCATTATTTCTTATTTACTGCATCCCTCGCTCCCTCCCATTGACGAATTAACACAGAATTTGCGTCGCTATGAAATACTATGGGTTCAATGACATCTCCTTCTAAATCGAGTAACATATCCATGGACACGACAGGATTTTCTTTTGGGATACGAGTAACTCCTTTCCGATGCACTATTCCCTCTTTACTGCATCCCTCGCTCCCTCACTTTGACGAATTAGCACAGAAATTGCGTCGCTTTGATATACTATAGGTTCTATGACAACTCCTTCTAAATCGAGTAACGTTTCTAAGTAAACGAAAGGATTATCTTTTGGAATACGAGTATCTCCTTTCCGATGCACTATTCCTTCTATACTGCATCCCTCGCTCCCTGTCATTGACGAATTGACACAGAGATTGCGTCGCCATGACATACTATGGGTTCTATGACTTCTCCTTCTAAGTCGAGTAACGTTTCTATGGAAACGAAAGGATTTTCTTTTGGTATACGAGTATCTCCTTTCCGATGCACTATTCCTTCTTTACCGCATCCCTCGCTCGCTCACATTGTTGAATTAACAGAGAAGTTGCGTCGGTATGAAATACTATGGGTTCTATGACATCCCTTTCTAAATCGAGTAGCGTTTCCATGGATACGACAGGATTTTCTTTTGGGACACGAGTATCTCCTTTCAGATGCACTATTCCTTCTTTACTTCATCCCTCGCTCCCTCACATTGACGTATTAAAACAGAAATTGGGTCGCTATAAAATGCTATAGGTTCTATGTCTTCTCCTTTTAAATCGAGTAACGTTTCTATGGAATCGATTGGATTATCTTTTGGGATACGAGTATATCCTTTCCGTTTCACTATTCCTTCTTTACTGCATCCCTCGCTCCATCACATTGACGAATTAACACAGTAATTGCGTTTCTATGAAATACTATGTGTTCTATGACTTCTCGTTCTAAATCGAGTAACGTTTCTGTGGAAATGACAGGATTTTCTTTTGGGATACGACTATCTCCATTCCGATGCACTATTCCTTCTTTACTGCAACCCTCGCTGCCTCTCAATGACGAATCATCACTGAAACTGCGTCGTTATGAAAAACTATGGTTTCTATGAGATCTCCTTCTAAAGCGAGTAACGTTTCCATGGATACGACAGGATTTTCCTTTGGGATACGAGTACCTCCTTTCCGATGCACCATTCCTTCTTTACTGCATCCATCGCTACCCCTCCCATTTACGAAATAATACAGAAATTGCGTCGCTATGAAATACTATGGGTTCTAAGGCTTCACCTTCTAAAGCAAGTAACGTTTCTATGGAAACGACAAGATTTTCTTTTAGGATACGAGTATCTCCATGCCGATGCACTATTCCTTCTATACTGCATCCCTCGCTCCCTCTCATTGACGAATTAACACATAAATTGCGTCGCTATGAAATACTATGTGTTCTATGTCTTCTCCTTCTAAATGGAGTAACGTTTCTATGGAAACGTCTGGATTTTTATTTGGGATACGAGTATATCCTTTGCGATGCACTATTCTTTCTTTGCTGCATCCCTCGCTCCCTCACACTGACGAATTAACACAGAAATTGCGTCGCTATGAAATACTATGGTTCCATGACAGCTCCTTCTAAATCGAGTAACGTTTCTATGGAAACGACAGCATTTTCTTTTAGGTTACGAGTATCTCCTTTCCGATGCACTATTCCTTCTTTACTGCATTCCTTTGCTATCTCACATTGACGAATTAACACAGAAGTTGCGTCGCTGTGAAATACTATGGGTGCTATGACTTCCCCTTCTAAATCGAGTAACGTTTCTATGGAAAGCAAAGGATTTTAATTTGGGATACGAGTATCTCCTTTCCGATGCGCGATTCCTTCTATACTGCTTCCCTCGCTGCCTCACATTGACGAATTAACACAGAAATTGCGTCGCTATGAAGTCCTATGGGTTCAATGACTTCTCCTTCTAAATCGAGTAACGTTTCTATGGGAACGACAGGATTTTCTGTTGGGATCCGAGTGTTTCCGATGCACTATTCCTTCTTTACTGCATCCCTCGCTCCATCAAATTGACGAATTAATACAGAAATTGCGACACCATGAAATACTGAAAGGTGGCTACACTGAGCCACTGCGCCAGAGATTGCGCCAAAGAGTATTATTCTGCCGCCTCCACAGTGCTTTTCGAGAGCTCGTAGTAGTCAGTGCGTGGGCAGAGCTCGTAGAAGTCAGTGCCTGTTAAGAACTCGTAGAAGTCAGTGCTTGTCCAGAGCTCGTGGTAGTCTGTGTTGAGATGTAGTAGAGAGTGATTATTGAGAGGTAGCGGCAGGCAGTTCTTGCCGAGAAGTTGTGGTGGACACTGCTTGTCGTGAAGTCGGAGTGCGATGTGGTAGTAGGGAGTATTTGTTCCATGTTTTATCCAGTTATTTGATGGGAGAAATAGCAGATGTTATTCTAATGAAGATATTGTAATGATCAGAGTGCATTTCGTCAATATATATGAAGGTAAAAACCACTATGTTCTTTTATTATTTGTGTGTCTCAAGTAATCCATCATTACAGGTTCAGTCAACAAAGCATCTGGCTTGTGTTCTTGTATTAGAGTGTAATTCTGGTTTTCTTGCGTAATTATAGTTTTTCTTATTTTCTTTTATCACGTCAGTATGATTGGTATTTAAAATTCTTGTCTTGTTGAAGAAAAACCGTGCCAGATGTGCGTTGAGTCACACTCCCACACACAGAACAATTACATTTGTGCTTTGGTTTTGTAGGTTTTATAGTTGCTGGGGACTTAATTAATTAATTGTGTTAACGAAAAGTTTCATTCCGTTCTTGTTGTTATTCTATGCAGTCAGATTGCGTAATAATACTAGTCAGGGCCAACCGTTTACGAAACAGCGTAATCGGACTTAAGCTACGTAAAATAAAAAATAATTTCAATCGTACGTAATAAAGCCCCCATGCACGTGGCGACCGCTGCTTCGGATCGTCCCTTGGATTCTTCTGATTGTAAAAATAGCAGACGGTAGTATTGTTGTAGTAATTTGTAGTTAGTTATTGTAGTCTATGTTGCATGTGTATATTTGGTAATTGTCGTTCTTCTAAAGGTATTTTTTCTCAGAATTTGATTTGTTGTCTTGTATACGCGTTTGACAAGCTAGTGCAATTATGTCATTTCTTTGTTAATCGTGTTTGAGGGAAACTTTTCATGTAAATGGTATTGTTGGAGATAAAGAGTCATTGTGTGTAATTTTCGTACAGTGACGAATTTTTTTATGTTTTGTAAATGATTACGCGATCGATGAAAAAGGCAAAAATGATGAATAGTGATAATGACGAAATTGTTAACATGGCGAACTCGACAACAGTGGAAAACAGTATGATGGATAATGAAGTGGAAAACAATGTAATAAGTCGGGAAAATAGTCCGGAACCATTTCAAAATTTTTCTCAATCAGAAAATTCACAGAATCCGAGATTAACGACAGAAGATTATGGAATAGTATCGAACACAGATAGCCTTATGGCTATGCAGAAGGAAATTAGTTTTGCGGGAAATGTTAGGGGCGAGAAGAATTCTGAACAATTTAATATGGAGCAGCTGATGAATGCGATATTAAATTTGGGATCTCGGTTAGACTCACAAATGGGAACGATGGAGCATTTACGATCTGAATTAAAAACAGATAGGGGAACAATGGAAACACGGTTAGAATCACTGGGAACACAAATAGGAACAATTAAAACAGAGATGGGAACTTTACGATCTGAATTAAAAACTGATATGTGAACAATGGAAACACGGTTAGACTCACGAATAGGGACATGTTTCTAAAATATGAAAGATGAGTTAAAGAAAGAAATCAGAGAAGAAGTACAACCGATTTTGAATTCTCATAATAATAGATTAGTTGCAGTAGAGATTAGGCAAAGGGAACAGGATAGAGAACAGGAGGAAAGAGATCGCGTGATAGTACAGAAATTTTCAGAGTTAAATTTACAACGTGCACACGATAAGAAAGAAATATTTGAGAGAATCGAGGAATCCGTACCAAATGACAGAATAAATAATCTAACACATAAATATGAACAGTTAACTGCCAAATGTGTCAATACTGAAACCCGAGTCTAGACACTTACGGAAGACGTAAATAAACAGAAAGAAAAAATAGGTGATTTAGCGGAAAGAGTTGAGGAAATTTCAGATAAACTGACAAATCTTAGTTTACAAGGGGACAGAGATTTGGACGATACAGCACCATTGTCATTTGCAGAAACCGAAGAGTATCAGAACATAAATAAACATGTTGAATATCAGGGAAAATTTAATGAACGCGTTAAAAGGGAAGTTGAGGCATTATAAAAGCAAGTCAAACAAATTCAAGGCGAAATCGTAGGAAAAGACAGCAGAAGAAATCTAGAATCACAGATAGCAGAGGGCTTTGAAGAAAATAATTTGTTTCATTTGCGGGATGCAACAAGAGAGCGCCAGGCGCGTGAATTTAACAATAATCATCAGTGGGACAGGGACAGGCGCGGCAGGTCTTTGTCGCCACGAGGCGAAAACTTTGACTATAAACACTTTTTGACTGTCCGGAAATTTAAGATCTTCCGCAATTCTAAGAATGACATACATCCATGTTCTTGGTTAGATCAATTTATGTACGCACTTCCACCCAACTGGCCACTAAGTCACAAACTGGAATTTATGTGTGGATATTTAGAAAACGAACCGGCGACGCGGATGCGCGCACTCATTAGAGATTGTGATAATCTAAATGATTTTTATCATGCATTTCTATCGGCATATTGGTCCGAAAACACACAAGATAGAGTCAAACATAGTCTGATTATGCAGCGTAATTTTAAACAGTCTGAGTTCCGCACGCCGGCAGAGTACTTTGAAGACATGATTCGAAAGAATCAGTTCCTGTCCAACCCTTATAGCCCGACTGAATTAATTCGCATTTGTCTAACTAAGCTGCCCCCATCCATAAGACAAATTGCTTTGGCTGGAAGATGTAAAGACGACATCGAGACTTTTAAGACTTTGTTGCAAGAACTTGAGTATGACAATGACGACAGGACTTCCTGTAATTTTTTTAGTAACAGTAATTACAATAGATTTTCAGAGAAAAGGGATAGTGGTCGGAACGGACGTTATAGCGGTAATTTTGAGAATGACAGACGTAACAGACAGGACAACAGATACCAGCCTTATGACAATAACAGACGTTCTAACAGAAATTACACAGACAATAGCGGTAATTCGTACCGGAATGATCAATCATACGGAAACAGTAATCGGTATTATCAAGACAGAAATTATTCAAACAGTAATAGAAATTATTACTACAGAAATAATCAGGGTAATAGATACAACAATAATTTCAGAAGTGACAGTCGAAATTATACAAGAAGTAGTTATGCAGACAGACAGGAAAACAGAAATTTTAATAACAGACACAACCAAGAATTTGCATCTAACAGACAGGAGGCACCTAATTGGCATCCTCCACGTGACAGAACTTCTGAGGACAAGTGCAAATCGCTGAAATTGATCCGCGAAATGACGGGAATAATCAAAGACGTGACGCAAACAATCGACAATGACTTGCAGCTTCGGCTTCTGGCAGCAATATAGACGGTTCAGAAAGTAATGACACTACGACTTTACACTACGTACGCCTGGAAGACATGAGAGAAATTTTGCTAGGCGAAAAGGAAAATAATGTAGACGCATTTTTACATCCTGTTATTGAAGTATGTGTGGGTAAGAATAAGTTCACTACAGTTTTAGATTCTGCGAGCCCACTGAATGTTATTAGTGAATCAGTTTTTCGTATATGTGTAAGAACTATTGCTTGTCCTGTGTTACCTGTTTCTAGAACTACAATTCTAGGTGCTATTTCTGGAAAAAGTGTGGAAGTCAAACAACAGACCAACTTAAATTTCATTTGTCAAGGATACGAATTTTCTGCTAATTTTATTATTGTTCCATTACTCAACACACAAATTATATTAGGTATGGAGTTTCTTAACGCACATAAGGCAATTTTGAACTTTAAAGAAGGAAGTGTGAATTTGACTGTTGCCGGAATGCCGAAATGTTTGAAATTTTTCGAGTGTTTAACAAGATCTGAGTCAGATACAAAATGTTTAAGGTTTCTTACTTCTGATGTTTTCGTTGAGCATTATGACGACAGTGTGTTTATTCATGACAATGACAATAGATACAGAGACGCGATGGATGATATAATTAATAGCGAAAAATTAATTAATGAAAAGGTTAAGAAAGCTGAAGTGCCACATGACGTTGCAAGAGAAGAGCTGCACCAAATTTTGACTTCACATGCTACAGTGTTTAGTCATCACACAGGAACTATACAAGGCTTACAATGTTTATTTAAATTAAAAGAACACACACCATTTCGCGGGAAAACGTACGCTATTCCTTTGGCTTACAGAGACAAGGTTAAGAATGAACTTCAGTACATGTTAGATCAGGGCATTATTGAGCCTGCAGTCAGTCCTTATACCAGCCCATTACACGTTGTTCTTAAAAAGGATGGGTCAATTCGTTTGGTTCTGGATTCCAGACAGATAAATAATATCATCATTCCTGAAACTGACCGCCCACAAAATTTAGATGAACTTCTTCAACATTTCCATGGAATCAAAGTTTTATCCACGATTGATATGCGCGCAAGTTTTTGGCAAATAGAACTCCACCCTGATTCTAGAAAATACACTGCCTTTTTAGCCTTTGGTAACTGTTACCAATTTCGGAAATTACCGTTTGGACTTACTGTATCTTCAGCAGCATTCATTCGTAGCTTAAATGAAAATTTACCTGTTTATCTTCGTGACAATATTACTTCATATGTTGACGATAATCTTATTGCTAAACATTCTTGGAGTGAGCACAACAAAATTTTGGACTCATTATTACGTATCTTTGCAAGAGTTGGCATTACAGTGAACTTAGAAAAATCTGAATTTGGTCGTTCACAGGTGAAATTTCTCGGTCACATTATTTCTACAGAAGGTATTCTCCCTGATCCAGAGAAATTAGACGCTATTCGTAACTATGCTGTTCCTACCACAAAACGTGATGTTCGTAGTTTCCTTGGTGTCTGTAATTTTCTTCGACGCTTTGTTAGGTTGGACGATTTGGCCACACCTCGTTTATGTGAACTATCTGGAAAGAAATCTAATTGGTGTTGGGATGACGAAGCCCAGTCAGAATTTGAACAGCTTCGTGATGCCTTAGTTGCTGCTCCACTTCTTTCACATCCGGATTTATCTAAAGAATTTTGTTTGGCAACGGACTCATCATACAAAGGCCTAGGTGCACACTTATTTCAAGAGATATAAGAAAACGGCGTAGTAGTACAAAAGACTATTGCATTTGGAAGTCGTGTTCTTTCTAAATCAGAAAAGAATTATTCGATTACGGAACTTGAAGCTTTGGCTGTTGTTTGGGCTTTCACAAAATTTCGGACATTTTTGTTTGGCAGACATACCAAGGTTTACACCGATCATCGAGCTCTGGAATTTCTTATGTCGACAAAATTAACTCGTGGCAGATTGTCACGATGGGCGTTGTATCTACAGGAATTTGATTTTAGTATTGTTTACATACAGGGTTCTTCAAATATTGTTGCTGATGCTTTATCACGTGCACCTATGGGTTTGAAACAAAGTGCTGAAGAGGACTGCAAGGAAAACAATTATTGTTTGGTGTATATTCAAGGTGTTGCGTTTGAGAACTTTATTTCGTCTTCGCTCCAGGACATCGCTAAGGAGCAAAATAAGGATCCAATCTGGAAGGACATTAAGGAGAAGTGGAGGAGAAAGGAAAGCGTAGCGATTAGACAGCATTATTTAGTTCGCAATGACATTCTTTTTAAACGAAAATCGGTCGACAACTCCGTTTGGTTAGTTTGTATTCCTGATGAGTGGGTCAATAAATTGATTTGGTATACGCATTTCAGTTATGCACACTTTGGTCCCAGAAAATGTTTTCATAAATTACGGGAAAATTGCTACTTCAGTAATATGGAAAAACGTATTCGATCTGTTCTGGCCAAATGCAAATTATGTCAAAAGGCTAAGCCGCCAACAGTTTCTCACAGAGCACCGTTGTTTCCTATCATTCCAGCGAAATTAAAGGAGATGGCTGCAGTCGATTTGTTCGGTCCAGTGGTTCGTTCTACTAATGATTTTGCGTACATTTTCGTAGCGGTGGAGTTGACATCAAAATATGTGTGTTTTACACCGTTACGCAAAGCAACAGCTCCTTCAGTATCTAACGTTTTCATCAAACATTTTCTTAAAGAAGTTGGTCATGTGGATAAGGTTATATCAGATAATGTATCACAGTTTCGTTCTAAAATTTGGCTTCGTACTCTACAGCGTCGTAAAATTAAACCAATTTTCATTTCACTTTTTCACCCTCAATCTAACGCTTCAGAGAGATGGATGAAGGAAATCAATAAATTGTGTCGACTTTATTGTCATCAGAATCACAGAACGTGGGATCAGTATCTTCATATTTTTCAAAACATCCTGAATGAACTCTCTAATGATTCAACTTCTTTACCGCCTATACTGGTATTAAAAAATAAAGCACCGACAAATCGCATTTCTGAAATCGTTCCTTTTCCGCCTTCACGGAAACTGCGGCATTCTGAAGATGTCAACCTGGCTTTGCAAAATATTGTATCTGCGGCTGCTAGAAGAGAGAAATCAGCTAAGCGTCCTGGTCGTTTAAAAATCTTGTCAGTTGGTCAGAAGGTGTTAATTAAGTCCCACCGTTTGTCTCACAAAGGAAAAGGCTTGTGTCGCAAATTTTTTCTGCTTTATAACGGTCCATATAGAATTCGCAAAATTATTCATGATAACACTGTCGAAGTAGAAACTCTTAAATCTCGACGCTCTAAAGGAATACATCATATATCAAACGTTAAAATTTTTGTGGAATGATATACTTTTGAAAAATTTTTGTGGAATGACGTACTTTCGAGAAACCAACAGTTTACGTAAACATGGAGAGAGTACAAGGACACCGCGCTGTGTTTTGGCGGCGGCACATACTCAAAGCAACAGTCAAGTCTGCGCGCCGCACAAGACAGTCGTTGACCGCATACAATTGCTTCCTACGTCACGCGCCTACAGCTGATCGAGTGCCCAGTGCGAATGCACTGACAGCCGTAAACAAATACACAGTTTAATTTCTCCGATTAAAATCAGTATAAAGCTATAGTGACTTGATGAATTATATTATTAACATTCAGTATTTTTCAGGATATAGCTATAGTGACTTGATGAATTATATTATTAACATTCAGTATTTTTCAGGATACGGTTCTATAAAATATTTAAGAACTTCAGGTAAATTCTGTGTGTCTCCGACGTTAAGAGGACTTGCTATCGAGAAATTTTCAGAAAGAATGTAATTTCCAAGAAGAAACTAATAAACCAAAAAGGTAACTATTAATTGAGTTCATTTTTCAGGTAACATATTTCCACTTAGGTACGGACTTTAGACGTAATTTGCTGCTCGCAGTTACGTGATTCATACTGTGTGCTAAATTTCATGTTCTATGAAATTACTTGTGAAGCGACGTACTTGCGTACGTTAACTGATTTTGACAATGATTATTAATGAACAGGGTTGTTATTTGTATATATTATGCATCGCTTGGCTGCACTGCTTTTTCACTGATGTCATAGTTTTTAATTATGTGCCTGCTGTGCTTATTTATTTAAATTATAATTGTAACCTGATTTATTGTGCTGATGTGTTTAGGTATGTAAGTTATACTTTGTGATTTATCTGCTTGCGCCTTCATGTTTGCTTATTAAGATGACATATGAACATTTATTTGCTTATGCTGATATGATGCTAATGACATGTTTACTGCTTTGCGTATGGATTGCATATTTATACATATCTGTTGTTGTCATAACTACTCTTTAATTTGGTATGTAGAAATGCTGATATACTGTGTATGAACATAGAGTTTAGGTCACGCTATTGGGTTAATTATAGATTGTTCGCTTGGCAGAGCCTCGTTGCAAGAATTGTGCTGCATACACTTGTTGACATTCTGTTCTCTACTGGTATATTTACTCGCCATTGCTTGTTTTGCTTACGCTCAGTGCCTTATATTTTTAAGATAAGAAAATGAACTGCTATAATTCGACGAACGACATTGATACAAAGAAACTTCATAGAAGTCACATGAGCTGAGGTTTTATGGAAGCTGTATAAATTTATGCTAATAGGAAGGAAGCTAACGACATGACATACCAACACTAGGTTTAGACCATTGACAGTCATTACACTGCATTTTTCGCGAGCAATTGAAATAGGAAGTGACACTTGATACAAGAAATACTCCACATGTTTGCTTCTGCCATAATTCTTGAAGTGGTGTACACACTGTGAAATATTATGATCATTCACACTCCGAAATTGTGCTTAATTACTGAGAGTTATTCGAACTAAGTCTGTTAGAGGTCGTGTATGCATTTCTTTTGTTTATAATTCATAATGAGTAGAAGATTTGGGTCAGATGGATTACACAGAGGTTGTGTGTTGACAATGTGTCTTCAGATTGTATGGGATGATGAACTGAAGTTTGCACTAGGATTTTATCTGTACTTGTTCGAGGAGACTGACTAGAGGAAAGAGTTGTTATGGAAGTGAAATGATATTGATAATAAGGTTTATATGTATCGACGCATTGAAGAGGTATTATTGAGGTATTATTGAGATTGTGTGAAGTTGATGATTATTGGAGTTTTGGTAGATAAGAGGTAAAGTAAGTGAGGAGCATATATTGGTAATAAGGTTTATATGTATCGACGTATTGAAGAGGAATTATTGAGGTATTATTGAGATTGTGTGAAGTTGATGATTATTGGAGTTTTGGTGGATAAGAGGTAAAGTAAGTGAGATGCAT
This sequence comes from Schistocerca americana, assembly GCF_021461395.2. Taxonomy (NCBI): domain Eukaryota; kingdom Metazoa; phylum Arthropoda; class Insecta; order Orthoptera; family Acrididae; genus Schistocerca; species Schistocerca americana. Next base: position 48,890,101 of record NC_060119.1, on the reverse strand, counting down.
ATTTTTTTGTTGGTCTTATGGAACAGGGAGGATGAAGATAGCAGACTAGAACACTAAAGTAGAAGGAAGATAGTCTATACACACACTTTGTTAAATCACTAAGCAGTATATACTTTCTTTTTTGAAGAGAGGAAGTATTTGTATATCTTGGCTCACTGACAGTTGTTCAACAACAGTACATTTGATCTGGCTTGGCAAACATTGGTCTTGACATGATGACTATGACGTTGACTAACTATTATTGACTGTTATACATTGCTGCCACCACTACTTGATACACATGATGAACATCAGATTTTGACAGAATTGCATTTACAAAGTTAACACTATTCAATTACACAGTAGTACTTAATGTGGATGAAAGATGAGTGAGTGTGTTTTCCTTTCCTAATCCTACCCACCTATCTCCCAAATATTATTTTATTTGTTTGTTGTGGCTTGCACTGACACCCACAAATATTATAGGTTTACTGATATTTGAGTATTTGTAATAGTTAATATGCCAATTATCTGACATCATTTGTGTGTTTATTAGAATTTGTATGTTTAGTGTAAGAGCATTGTAAAAGCATTTGTATGTGTATTCAAACTATTGTTCATGCCTGAACTGTCTGATTAGTGAAGAAGAATATTATGGACTGTTACCTGCACTTTTCAACGTAATGTGTGACACTTAGGAATGATTAATTTCTGCTGATGAACTGTGTGATCAGTGATAGTGAATATCATGGACTACTCTCTGGACCTGCTCATCATTGCTAGGTGCAACTGATGGACTACTTGTATGGAAATGAAGTCACTTGTTGCTGTCTGCACCTGATCAACATTACTGGGTGCATAGATGAAGCTACTTCTTTGGAAATGATGTCACGTGTTGGTGTCTGCACCTGCTCAACATTGCTGGGTGCAACTGATGAACTGCTTCTACTGAAATGATGTCACTTGTTGGTGTCTGCACCTGCTCTCAACATTGCTGGGTGCAACTGATGGACTGTTTCTGCTGAAATGATGTCACTTGTTGGTGTCTGCACCTGCTCAACATTGCTGGGTGCAACTGATGGACTGCTTCTACTGAAATGATGTCACTTGTTGGTGTCTGCACCTGCTCAAAATTGCTGGGTGCAACTGATGAACTGTTTCTACTGAAATGAAGTCACTTGTTGCTGTCTGCACCTACTTAACATTGCTGGGTGCCTCTGATGGATTGCTTCTACTGAACTAATGTGACTTGTTGCTGGGTTTACCTGCTAAACTTTACTGGGTGCCACTGATGGACTGCTTCTACTGAAAAGATGTCACTTGTTGGTGTCTTTTTTTTGTATAAACTAATCATTGAAAGCATTTTATGTGAGCGTTTGTATAAACTGATTTTTTGTGTATTGTGTGAAATCTTATGTAAAGTCACATGTATGAAAAGAAGTTGTATTGCCCACTGTATTTCATATATTAGGTTATTGAAAGGTCAGTGCAAATCCAAAATTTTAACTAATTATGTGATATTTAAGTATTAATATTATCTTTTATTTTTGTCTGTATTTTTGTGGACGAATTTGGTGGTATTTTCACCACCAATGCTGGCAAAAATACCATCAAATTCTGGCCTGTGGAGGAGGGGCATATGAAAGGTGGCTACACTGAGCCACTGCGCCAGAGATTGCGCCAAAGAGTATTATTCTGCCGCCTCCACAGTGCTTGTCGAGAGCTCGTAGTAGTCAGTGCGTGGGCAGAGCTCGTAGAAGTCAGTGCCTGTTAAGAACTCGTAGAAGTCCGTGCCTGTTAAGAACTCGTAGCAGTCAGTGCTTGTCCAGAGCTCGTGGTAGTCTGTGTTGACATGTAGCAGAGAGTGATTATTGAGAGGTAGCGGCAGGCAGTTCTTGCCGAGAAGTTGTGGTGGACACTGCTTGTCGTGAAGTCGGAGTGAGATGTGGTAGTAGGGAGTATTTGTTCCATGTTTTATCCAGTTATTTGATGGGAGAGATAGCAGATGTTATTCTAATGAAGATATTGTAATGATCAGAGTGCATTTCGTCAATATATATGAAGGTAAAAACCACTATGTTCTTTTACTATTTGTGTGTCTCAAATAATCCATCATTACAGGTTCAGTCAACAAAGCATCTGGCTTGTGTTCTTGTATTAGAGTGTAATTCTGGTTTTCTTGCGTAATTATAGTTTTTCTAATTTTCCTTTATCACGTCAGTATGATTGGTATTTAAAATTCTTGTCTTGTTGAAGAAAAACCGTGCCAGATGTGCGTTGAGTCACACTCCCACACACAGAACAATTACATTTGTGCTTTGGTTTTGTAGGTTTTATAGTTGCTGGGGACTTAATTAATTAATTGTGTTAACGAAAAGTTTCATTTCAATCTTGTTGTTATTCTATGCAGTCAGATTGCGTAATAATACTAGTCAGGGCCAACCGTTTACGAAACAGCGTAATCAGACTTACAGCTACGAAAAATAAAAAATAATTTCAATCGTATTTAATAAAGCCCCCATGCAATACTATGGGTTCTATGACATCTTCTACCAAATCGAGTATCGTCACTATGCAAACGACAGGACTTTCTTTTGGGATACGAGTATCTTCTTTCCGATTCACTATTCCTTCTTTACTGCATCCCTCGCTCCCTCACATTGACGAATTAACACGGAAATTGGGTTGCTATGAAATACTATGGGTTCTATGACATCTGCTTCTAAATCGAGTAACGTTTCTATGCAAACGACAGGAATTTCTTTTGGGATACGAGTATCTCTTTTCCGATGCACTATTCCTTCTTTACTGCATCCCTCGCTCCCTCACACTGACAAATTAACACAGAAATTGCATCGCTATGAAATACTATGGTTTCTATGACTTCTCCTTGTAAATTGAGTAGCGTTTCTATGGAAACGACAGGATTTTCCTTTGGGATACGAGTATCTCCTTTCCGATGCACTATTCCTTCCTTTCTGCATCCCTCGCTCCCTCACAGTGACGAATTATCACAGAAATTGCGTCGCTAAGAGATACGTTGTGCTCTATGACATCTCCTTCTAAATCGAGTAAATTTTGTATGGAAACGACAGGATTTTCTTTTGGGATACGAGTATCTCCTTTCCGATGCCCTAGTCCTTCTTTACTGCATCCCTCGCTCCCTCACATTGACAAATTTACACAGAAATTGCATCGCTATTAAATACTATGGGTTCTATGACGTCTCCTTCTAAATCGAATAACGTTTCTATCGAAACGACAGGATTTTCATTTGGGATACGGGTATCTCCTTTCCGATGCACTATTCCTTCTTTACTGCATCCCTCGCTCCCTCACATTGACGAATTTGTACAGAAATTGCATCGCTATGAAATACTTTGGGTTCTATGACATCAATTTCTAAATCGAGTAACTTTTCTGTGGAAAAGACAGGATTTTCTTTGGGGATACGAGTATCTCCTTCCCGATGCACTATTCCTTCTTTACTGCATCCCTCGCTCCAACAAATTGACGAATTAACATAGAAATTGCGACGCCATGAAATACTATGGGTTCTATGACATCTTCTACCAAATCGAGTATCGTTACTATGCAAACGTCAGGATTTTCTTTTGGGATACGAGTATCTTCTCTACGATGCACTATTCCTTCTTTACTGCATCCCTCGCTCCCTCACAGTGACGAATTATCACAGAAGATGCGTCGCTAAGAAATACGTTGTGCTTAATGACATCTCCTTCTAAATCGAGTAACGTTTCTATGGAAACGACAGGAATATCTTTTGGGATGCGAGTATCTCCTTTCCGTTGCACTATTTCTTCTTTACTGCATCCTTCGCTCCCTCACATAGACGAATTAACAAAGAAATTGCGTCGCTATGAAATACTATGGGTTCTATGACATCTGCTTCGAAATCGAGTAACGTTTCTATGGAAACGACAGGATTTACTTTTGGGGTACGACTATTTCTTTCAGATGCACTATTCTTTCTTTACTGCATCGCTCGCTCCCGCAAATTGACGAATTAACACAGAAATTGCGTAGCTATGAAATACTATGGGTTCTATGACTTCTGCTTCTAAATCGAGTAACGTTTCCATGGAGACGACAGGAATTCCTTTTGGGATACGAGTATCCTTTTTACGATGCACTATTCCATCTTTACTGCTTCCCTCGCTCCCTTACATTGACAAATTAACACAGAAATTGTGTCGCTATGAAATTCTATCGGTTCTATGACTTCTCCTTCTAAATCGAGTAACGTTTCTATGGAAACGACAGGATTTTCATTTGGGATACGAGTATCTCCTTTCCGATGCACTATTCCTTCTTTACTGCCTTCCTCCCTCCCTCACATTGCCGAATTAATACAGAAATTGCGTTGCTATGAAATACTATGGGTTCTATGACTTATCCTTCTAAATCGAGTAACGTTTTTATGGAAACGACAGGATTTTCCTTTGGGATACGGGTATCTCCTATCCGATGCAGGATTCCTTCTATACTGCATCCCTCGCTCCCTCACATTGACGAATTACACAGAGATTGCGTGTCTATGAAATACTATGTGTTCAATGACTTCTCCTTCTAAATCGAGTAACGTTACTATGGAAACGACAGGATTTTCTGTTGGGATCCGAGTATTCCCGATGGACTATTCCTTCTTCACTGCATCCCTCGCTCCATCAAATTGACGAATTAACACAGAAGTTGCGACGCCATGAAATACTATGGGTTCTTCGACATCTTCTACCAAATCGAGTATCGTTACTATGCAAACGACAGGATTTTCTTTTCGGATACGAGTATCTCCTTTCCGATGCCCTAGTCCTTTTTTACTGCATCCCTAGCTCCCTCACATTGACGAATTAACACACAAATCGCGTCGCTATGATATACTATGGGATCTATGACTTCTCCATTTACATCGTGTAACGTTTCTATGGAAACGACAAGATTTCCTTCTGGCATGCGAGTATCTCCTTTCCGATGGACTATTCCTTCTGTAATGCTTTCCTCGCTCCCTCACATTGACGAATTAATACACAAATTGGGTTGCTATGAAATACTATGGGTTCTATGACATCTGCTTCTAAATCGAATAACGTTTCTATGGAAACGACAGGAATTTCTTTTGGGATACGAGCATCTCTTTTCCGATGCACTATTCCTTCTTTACTGCATCCCTCGCTCAGTCAAATTGACAGATTAACACAGAAATTGCGTCGCTATGAAATACTATGGTTTCTATGACTTCTCCTTCTATATTGAGTAACGTTTCTATGGAAACGACAGGATTTTCCTTTGGGATACGAGTATCTCCTTTCCGATGCACTATTCCTTCTTTACTGCATCCCTCGCTCCCTCACATTGACGACGTAACACAGAAATTGCATCGCTATGAAATTCTATGGGTTCTGTGACTTCTTTTTCCAAATCGTGTAAAGTTTCTATGGAAACGACAGGGTTTTCTTTTGGGATTCGCGTATCTCCTTTCCGATATACTATTCCTTCTTTACTGCAACCCTCGCTCCCTCACATTGACGTATTAACACAGAAATTGCGTCGCTATGAAATACTATGTGTTCAATGACTTCTCCTTCTAAATCGAGTAACGTTACTATGGAAACGACAGGATATTCTGTTGGGATCTGAGTATTTCCGATGGACTATTCCTTCTTTACTGCATCCCTCGCTCCAACAAATTGACGAATTAACACAGAAATTGCGACGCCATGAAATACTATGGGTTCTATGACATCTTCTACCAAATCGAGTATCGTTACTATGCAAACGACAGGATTTTCTTTTGGGATACGAGTATCTTCTCTACGATTCACTATTCCTTCTTTACTGCATCCCTCGCTCCCTCACAGTGACGAATTATCACAGAAATTGCGTCGCTAAGAAATACGTTGTGCTTAATGACATCTCCTTCTAAATCGAGTAACGTTTCTATGTAAACGACAGGAATATCTTTTGGGATGCGAGTATCTCCTTTCCGTTGCACTATTGCTTCTTTACTGCATCCTTCGCTCCCTCACATAGACGAATTGACAAAGAAATTGCGTCGCTATGAAATACTATGTGTTCTATGACATCTGCTTCGAAATCGAGTAACGTTTCTATGGAAACGACAGGATTTACTTTTGGGGTACGACTATTCCTTTCAGATGCACTATTCTTTCTTTATTGCATCGCTTGCTCCCGCAAATTGACGAATTAACACAGAAATTGCGTAGCTATGAAATACTATGGGTTCTATGACTTCTGCTTCTAAATCGAGTAACGTTTCCACGGAGACGACAGGAATTCCTTTTGGGATACGAGTATCTTTTTTACGATGCACTATTCCATCTTTACTGCATCCCTCGCTCCCTTACATTTACAACTTAACACAGAAATTGTGTCGCTATGAAATACTATGGGTTCTATGACTTCTCCTTCTAAATCGAGTAACGTTTCTATGGAAACGACAGGATTTTCATTTGGGATACGAGTATCTCCTTTCCGATGCACTATTCCTTCTTTACTGCCTTCCTCCCTCCCCCACATTGACGAATTAATACACAAATTGGGTTGCTATGAAATACTATGGGTTCTATGACATCTGCTTCTAAATCGAATAACGTTTCTATGGAAACGACAGGAATTTCTTTTGGGATACGAGCATCTCTTTTGAGATGCACTATTCCTTCTTTACTGCATCCCTCGCTCAGTCACATTGACAGATTAACACAGAAATTGCGTCGCTATGAAATACTATGGTTTCTATGACTTCTCCTTCTATATTGAGTAACGTTTCTATGGAAACGACAGGATTTTCCTTTGGGATACGAGTATCTCCTTTCCGATGCACTATTCGTTCTTTACTGCATCCCTCGCTCCCTCACATTGACGACGTAACACAGAAATTGCATCGCTATGAAATTCTATGGGTTCTGTGACTTCCTTTTCCAAATCGTGTTACGTTTCTATGGAAACGACAGGGTTTTCTTTTGGGATTCGCGTATCTCCTTTCCGATATACTATTCCTTCTTTACTGCATCCCTCGCTCCCTCACATTGACGAATTAACTTGGAAATTGTATCGCTATGAAATACTACAGGGTCTATGACTTCTTCTAAATCGAGTAACGTCTCTATGGAAACGACAGGAATATCTTTAGGGGTGCGAGTATCTCCTTTCCGTTGCAGTATTGCTTCTTTACAGCATCCTTCGCTCCCTCACATAGACAAATTAACACAGAAATTGCGTCGCTATGAAATACAATGGGTTTTATGACATTTCCTTCTAAATCGAGTAACGTATCTATTGAAACAACAGGCTCTGTCTCAGGCTGATACTGATCTTCGGCCTGACATGGCTGCTTGTCCTGTTCCAGAGGTTGCCCCTCAGTCTGCAAGATCCGGGCAGTCGCAGAGGGTGGGCTTACTGGTAGTTGGGAGCTCCAACGTCAGGCGCGTAATGGGGCCCCTTAGGGAAATGGCAGCAAGAGAGGGGAAGAAAACCAATGTGCACTCCGTGTGCATACCGGGGGGAGTCATTCCAGATGTGGAAAGGGTCCTTCCGGATGCCATGAAGGGTACAGGGTGCACCCATCTGCAGGTGGTCGCTCATGTCGGCACCAATGATGTGTGTCGCTATGGATCCGAGGAAATCCTCTCTGGCTTCCGGAGGCTATCTGATTTGGTGAAGACTGCCAGTCTCGCTAGCGGGATGAAAGCAGAGCTCACCATCTGCAGCATCGTCGACAGGACTGACTGCGGACCTTTGGTACAGAGCCGAGTGGAGGGTCTGAATCAGAGGCTGAGACGGTTCTGCGACCGTGTGGGCTGCAGATTCCTCGACTTGCGCCATAGGGTGGCGGGGTTTCGGGTTCCGCTGGATAGGTCAGGAGTCCACTACACGCAACAAGCGGCTACACGGGTAGCAGGGGTTGTGTGGCGTGGGCTGGGCGGTTTTTTAGGTTAGATAGCCTTGGGCAAGTACAGAAAGGGCAACAGCCTCAACGGGTGCGGGGCAAAGTCAGGACATGCGGGGAACAAGCAGCAATCGGTATTCTAATTGTCAACTGTCGAAGCTGCGTTGGTAAAGTACCGGAACTTCAAGCGCTGATAGAAAGCACTGAAGCTGAAATCGTTATAGGTACAGAAAGCTGGCATAAGCCAGAGATAAATTCTGCCGAAATTTTTACAAAGGTACAGACGGTGTTTAGAAAGGATAGATTGCATGCAACCGGTGGTGGAGTGTTCATCGCTGTTAGTAGTAGTTTATCCTGTAGTGAAGTAGAAGTGGATAGTTCCTGTGAATTATTATGGGTGGAGGTTACACTAAACAACCGAACTAGGTTAATAATTGGCTCCTTTTACCGACCTCCCGACTCAGCAGCATTAGTGGCAGAACAACTGAGAGAAAATTTGGAATACATTTCACATAAATTTTCTCAGCATGTTATAGTCTTAGGTGGAGATTTCAATTTACCAGATATAGACTGGGACACTCAGATGTTTAGGACGGGTGGTAGGGACAGAGCATCGAGTGACATTATACTGAGTGCACTATCCGAAAATTACCTCGATCAATTAAACAGAGAACCGACTCGTGGAGATAACATATTGGACCTACTGATAACAAACAGACCCGAACTTTTCGAATCTGTATGTACAGAGCAGGGAATCAGTGATCATAAGGCCGTTGCAGCATCCCTGAATATGGAAGTAAATAGGAATATAAAAAAAGGGAGGAAGGTTTATCTGTTTAGCAAGAGTAATAGAAGGCAGATTTCAGACTACCTAACAGATCAAAACGAAAATTTCTGTTCCGACACTGACAATGTTGAGTGTTTATGGAAAAAGTTCAAGGCAATCGTAAAATGCGTTTTAGACAGGTACGTGCCGAGTAAAACTGTGAGGGACGGGAAAAACCCACTGTGGTACAACAACAAAGTTAGGAAACTACTGCGAAAGCAAAGAGAGCTCCACTCCAAGTTTAAACGCAGCCAAAACCTCTCAGACAAACAGAAGCTAAACGATGTCAAAGTTAGCGTAAGGAGGGCTATGCGTGAAGCGTTCATTGAATTCGAAAGTAAAATTCTATGTACCGACTTGACAGAAAATCCTAGGAAGTTCTGGTCTTACGTTAAATCAGTAAGTGGCTCGAAACAGCATATCCAGACACTACGGGATGATGATGGCATTGAAACAGAGGATGACTCGCGTAAAGCTGAAATACTAAACACCTTTTTCCAAAGCTGTTTCACAGAGGAAGACCGCACTGCAGTTCCTTCTCTAAATCCTCGCACAAACGAAAAAATGGCTGACATCGAAATAAGTGTCCAAGGAATAGAAAAGCAACTGGAATCACTCAATAGAGGAAAGTCCACTGGACCTGACGGGATACCAATTCGATTCTACACAGAGTACGCGAAAGAACTTGCCCCCCTTCTAACAGCCGTGTACCGCAAGTCTCTAGAGGAACGGAGGGTTCCAAATGATTGGAAAAGAGCACAGATAGTCCCAGTCTTCAAGAAGGGTCGTCGAGCAGATGCGCAAAACTATAGACCTATATCTCTTACGTCGATCTCTTGTAGAATTTTAGAACATGTTTTTTGCTCGCGTATCATGTCATTTCTGGAAACCCAGAATCTACTATGTAGGAATCAACATGGATTCCGGAAACAGCGATCGTGTGAGACCCAACTCGCCTTATTTGTTCATGAGACCCAGAAAATATTAGATACAGGCTCCCAGGTAGATGCTATTTTTCTTGACTTCCGGAAGGCGTTCGATACAGTTCCGCACTGTCGCCTGATAAACAAAGTAAGAGCCTACGGAATATCAGACCAGCTGTGTGGCTGGATTGAAGAGTTTTTAGCAAACAGAACACAGCATGTTGTTATCAATGGAGAGACGTCTACAGACGTTAAAGTAACCTCTGGCGTGCCACAGGGGAGTGTTATGGGACCATTGCTTTTCACAATATATATAAATGACTTAGTAGATAGTGTCGGAAGTTCCATGCGGCTTTTCGCGGATGATGCTGTAGTATACAGAGAAGTTGCTGCATTAGAAAATTGTAGCGAAATACAGGAAGATCTGCAGCGGATAGGCACTTGGTGCAGGGAGTGGCAACTGACCCTTAACATAGACAAATGTAATGTATTGCGAATACATAGAAAGAAGGATCCTTTATTGTATGATTATATGATAGCGGAACAAACACTGGTAGCAGTTACTTCTGTAAAATATCTGGGAGTATGCGTACGGAACGATTTGAAGTGGAATGATCATATAAAACTAATTGTTGGTAAGGCGGGTACCAGGTTGAGATTCATTGGGAGAGTGCTTAGAAAATGTAGTCCATCAACAAAGGAGGTGGCTTACAAAACACTCGTTCGACCTATACTTGAGTATTGCTCATCAGTGTGGGATCCGTACCAGGTCGGGTTGACGGAGGAGATAGAGAAGATCCAAAGAAGAGCGGCGCGTTTCGTCACTGGGTTATTTGGTAACCGTGATAGCGTTACGGAGATGTTTAATAAACTCAAGTGGCAGACTCTGCAAGAGAGGCGTTCTGCATCGCGGTGTAGCTTGCTCGCCAGGTTTCGAGAGGGTGCGTTTCTGGATGAGGTATCGAATATATTGCTTCCCCCTACTTATACTTCCCGAGGAGATCACGAATGTAAAATTAGAGAGATTAGAGCGCGCACGGAGGCTTTCAGACAGTCGTTCTTCCCGCGAACCATACGCGACTGGAACAGGAAAGGGAGGTAATGACAGTGGCACGTAAAGTGCCCTCCGCCACACACCGTTGGGTGGCTTGCGGAGTATCAATGTAGATGTAGATGTAGATTATCTTTTGGGATACGAGTATCGCCTATCCAACGCACAATTCTCTCTTTACTTCATCCCTCGCTCCCTCACATTGACGAATTAACACAGAAATTGCGTCGGTATGAAGTACCATGGCTTCTATGACACCACTTTCTAAATCGAGTAACGTTTCTATGGAAACGACAGGATTTTCTTTTGGGATACGAGTATCTCCTTTCCGATGCACTATTCCTTCTTTACTGCAACCCTCGCTCCCTCACATTGACGTATTAACACAGACATTGCGTCGCTATGAAATACTATGGGTTCTATGACTTCTCCTTCTAAATCGAATATCGTTTCTATCGAAACGACAGGATTTTCATTTGGGATATGGGTATCTCCTTTCTGATCCGCTATTCCTTCTTTACTGCATCCCTCGCTCCCTCACATTGACGAATTAATACAGGAATTGCATCGCTATGAAATACTATGGGTTCTATGACATCAATTTCTAAATCGAGTAACTTTTCTATGGAAACGACAAGATTTTCTTTTGGGATACGAGTATCTCCTTTCCGATGCACTATTCCTTCTTTACTGCATCCCTCGCTCCCTCACATTGACGAATTACACAGAAATTGCGACGCTATGAAATACTATGTGTTCAATGACTTCTCCTTCTAAATCGACTAACGTTACTATGGAAACGACAGGATTTTCTGTTGGGATCCGAGTATTTCCGATGGACTATTCCATCTTTACTGCATCCCTCGCTCCATCAAATTGACGAATTAACACAGAAGTAGTTACGCCATTAAATTTTATGGGTTCTTCGACATCTTCTACCAAATCGAGTATCGTTACTATGCAAACGACAGGATTTTCTTTTGGGATACGAGTATCTTCTTTCCGATGCACTATTCCTTCCTTTCTGCATCCCTCGCTCCCTCACAGTGACGAATTATCACAGAAATTGCGTCGCTAAGAAATACGTTGTGCTCTATGACATCTCCGTCTATATCGAGTAAATTTTGCATGGAAACGACAGGATTTTCTTTTGGGATACGAGTATCTCCTTTCCGATGCCCTAGTCCTTCTTTACTGCATCCCTAGCTCCCTCACATTGACGATTTAACACAGAAATTGCATCGCTATTAAATAGTATGGGCTCTATGACTTCTCCTTCTAAATCGAATAACGTTTCTATCGAGACGACAGGATTTTCATTTGGGATACGGGTATCTCCTTTAAGATGCACTATTCCTTCTTTACTGCATCCCTCGCTCCGTCACATTGACGAATTAATACAGAAATTGCATCGCTATGAAATACTATTTGTTCTATGACATCAATTTCTAAATCGAGTAACTTTTCTATGGAAAAGACAGGATTTTCTTTGGGGATACGAGTATCTCCTTTCCGATGCACTATTCCTTCTTTACTGCATCCCTCGCTCCCTCACATTGACGATTTAACACAGAAATTGCGTCTCTATGAAATACTGTAGGTTCGATGACATCTCCTTCTTAATCGAGTAACGTTTCTATGGTAACGACAGGATATTCTGTTGGGATCTGAGTATTTCCGATGGACTATTCCTTCTTTACTGCATCCCTCGCTGCATCAAATTCACGAATTAACACAGAAATTGCGACGCCATGAAATACTATGGGTTCTATGACATCTTCTACCAAATCGAGTATCGTTACTATGCAAACGTCAGGATTTTCTTTTGGGATACGAGTATCTTCTCTCCGATGCACTATTCCTTCTTTACTGCATCCCTCGCTCCCTCACAGTGACGAATTATCACAGAAATTGCGTCGCTAAGAAATACGTTGTGCTCTATGACATCTCCTTCTAAATCGAGTAACGTTTCTATGGAAACGACAGGAATATCTTTTGGGATGCGAGTAACTCCTTTCCGTAGCACTATTGCTTCTTTACTGCATCCTTCGCTCCCTCACATAGACGTATTAACACAGAAATTGCGTCGCTATGAAATACTATGGGTTCTATGGCATCTGCTTCGAAATCGAGTAACGTTTCTATGGAAACGGCAGGATTTACATTTGGGGTACGAGTATATCTTTCAGATGCACTATTCTTTCTTTACTGCATCCCTCGCTCCAGCAAATTGACGAATTAACACAGAAATTGCGTTGCTATGAAATAGTATGGGTTCTATGACTTCTCTTTCTAAAACGAGTAACAATTCTATGGAAACGACAGGATTTTCTTTTGGGATGCAAGTATCTTCTTTCCGATGCACTATTCCTTCTTTACTGCATCCTCGCTCCCGCACATTGACGTATTAACACAGTAATTGCGTCGCTATGAAATACTATGTGTACTACGACTTCTCGTTCTAAATCGAGTAACGTTTCTATGGAAACGACAGGATTTTCTTTTGGGATACGACTGTCTCCATTCCGATGCACTATTCCTTCTTTACTGTATCCCTCGCTGCCTCACATTGACGAATTATCACAGAAACTGCGTCGCTATGAAATACTATGGTTTCTACGAGATCTCCTTCTAAATCGAATAACGTTTCCATGGAAACAACAGGATTTTCGTATGGGATACGAGAAACTCCTTTCCGATGCACCATTCCTTCTTTACTGCATCCATCGCTCCCTCACATTTACGAAATAATACAGAAATTGCGTCGCTATGAAATACTATGGGTCCTAAGGCTTCACCTTCTAAATCGAGTAACGTTTCTATGGAATCGACAGGATTTTCGTATGGGATACGAGTAACTCCTTTCCGATGCACTATTCCTTCTTTACTGCATCCATCGCTCCCTCACATTTACGACTTAATACAGAGATTGCGTTGCTATGAAATACTATGGGTTCAATGACATCTGCTTCTAAATCGAGTGACGTTTCTATGGAGACGACAGGAGTCCTTTTGGGATACGAGTATCTTTTTTACGATGCACTATTCCATCTTTACTGCTTCCCTCGCTCCCTCACATTGACAAATTAACACAGAAATTGTGTCGCTATGAAATACTGTGGGTTCTATGACTTCTCCTTCTAAATCGAGTAATGTTTCTGTGGAAGCGACAGGATTTTCCTTTGGGATACGTGTATCTCCTTTCCGATGCACTATTCCTTCTTTACTGCATCCCTCGCTCCCTCACATTGACGAATTAACACAGAAATTGCATCGCTATGAAATTCTATGGGTTCTGTGACTTCTCCTTCTAAATCGTGTAACGTTTCTATGGAAACGACAGGGTTTTCTTTTGGGATGCATGTATCTCATTCCCGATGCACTATTTCTTCTTTACTGCATCCCTCGCTCCCTCACATTGACGAATTAACACAGAAATTGCGTCGCTATGAAATACTATGGGTTCTATGACAGCTCCTTCTATATCGAGTGACGATTCAATGGAAACGACAGGATTATCTTTTCGGATACGTGTATCTCCTTTCCGATGCATTATTCCTTCTTTACTGCATCCCTCTCCCCCTCACATTGACGAATTTACACAGAAATTGCGTCGCTATGAAATACTATGGGTTCTATGACTTCTCCTTCTAAATCGAATAACGTTTCTATCGAAACGACAGGATTTTCATTTGGGATACGGGTATCTCCTTTCCGATGCACTATTCCTTCTTTACTGCATCCCTCGCTCCCTCACATTGACGAATGAACACAGAAATTGCATCGCTATGAAATACTATGGCTTCTATGACATCAATATCTAAATCGAGTAACTTTTCTATGGAAACGACTGGATATTCTTTTAGAACACGAGTATCTCCTTTCCCATGCCCTATTCCTTCTTTACTACATCTTTTTGCTATCTCACATTGACGAATTAACACAGAAATTCGGTCGCAATGAAATACAATGGTCTCTATGACTTCCCCTTCTAAATCGAGTAACATCTCTATGAAAGGCACAGGATTTTAATTTGGGATACGAGTATCTCCTTTCCGATGCAGGATTCCTTCTATACCGCATCCTTGCTCCCTCACAGTGACAAATAACACAGAAATTGCGTCGCTATGAATTACTATGTGTTCAATGACTTCTCCTGCTAAATCGTGTAACGTTACTATGGAACCGACAGAATTTCTATTGGGATACGAGAATCTTCTTTCCGATGCACTATTCCTTCTATACTACATCCCTCGCTCCCTCACAGTGAGGAATTATCACAGAAATTGCGTCGCTATGAAATACGTTTTGCTCTATGACATCTACTACTACGTCGAGTAAAGTTTCAATGGAAACGACAGGATTTTCTTTTGGGATACGAGTATCTCCTTTCCGATGCCCTATTCCTTCTTTACTGCATCCCTTGCTCCCTCACATTGACGAATTAACACAGAAATTGCGTCGCTATGATATACTATGGGGTCCAAGACTTCTCCACCTACATCGAGTAACGTTTCTATCGAAACGACAGGATTTTCTTTTGGGATGCTAGTATCTCCTTTCCGATGCCCTATTCCTTCTTTACTGCTTTCCTCGCTCCCTCACATTGACGAATTAATACAGAAATTGCGTTGCTATGAAATACTATTGGTTCTATGAAATCTGCTTCTAAATCGAGTAACCTTTCTATGGGAACGACAGGATTTTCTTTTTGGAATACGACTATCTCCTTTCCGATGCACTATTCCTTCTTTACTGCATCTATCGCTCCCTCACATTGAGGAATTAACAAAGAAATTGCGTCGCTATAAAATACTATGCGTTCTATGACTTCTCCTTCTAAATCGAGTAATGTTTCTAAGCAAACGACAGGTCTTTCTTTTGGGCTACAACTATGTCCTTTCCGATCCACTATTCCGTCTTTAAAGCATCTCTCGCTCCCTCATATTGACGAACTAACACAGAAATAGTATCGATATGAAATACTGTGGGTTCCATGACTTCTCCTTCTAAATCGAGTAACATTTCAATGGAAACGACGGGATTTTCTTTTGGGATGCGAGTATCTCCTTTCCGATGCACTATTCAGTCTTTACTGCATCCCTTGCTCCCTCACATTGACGAATTAACACAGATATTGCGTCGCTATGAAATACTATTGGTTCTACGACATCTCCTTCTAAATCGAGTAACGGTTCTATGGAAACGACAGGATTTACATATGGGATTCGAGTATTTCCTTTCTGATGCACTATTCTTTCTTCACTGCATCCCACTCTCCCTCACATTGACGAATTAACCCAGAAATTTCGGCGCTATGAAATACTATGCGTTCTAAGACTTCTCCTTCTAAATCGAGTAACATTTCTATGGAAACGACCGGATTTCATTAGGGATACGAGTATCTCCTTTCCAATGCACATGTCCTTCTTAACTGCATCCCTCGCTCCCACACATTGACGAATTAACACAGAAATTGCGTCGCTATGAAATACTATGCGTTCAATGACTTCTCCTTCAAAAGCGAGTAACGTTTCTATTGAAACGTCAGGATTTTCTTTTGGGATACTAGTATCTTCTTTCCGATGCACCATCCCTTCTGTACTGCATCCCTCTCCCCATCACCCTGACGAATTAACATAGAAATTGCGTCGCTACAATTTACTATGGGTTCTATGACTTCTCCTTCTAAATGGAGTAACGTTTCTATGGAAACGAAAGGATTTTCTTTTGCGATACGACTATCTCCTTTCCGATGCACTATTCCATCTTTACTGCATCCCTCGCTCCCTCACATTGACGATTTAACACAGAAATAGCGTCGCTCTTAAAATCAATGGGTTCTATGACATCTCCTTCTAAACCGAGTAACGTTTCTATGGAGGCGACAGGATTTTCTTTTCGGATACGAGTATCACCTTTCCGATGCACAAATCCATCTTAACTGCATCCCTCGCTCCCACACATTGACGAATTAACACAGAAATTGCGTCGCTATGAAATACTATGCGATCAATGACTTCTCCTTCAAAAGCGAGTAACGTTTCTATTGAAACGACAGGATTAGCTTTTGGGATACGAGTATCTTCTTTCCGATGCACTATTCCTTCTTTACTGCATCCCTCGCTTCCTCGCATTGACGAATTATCACAGAGCTTGCGTCGCTATGAGATACCATGGGATCTATGACATCTCCATCTCAATCGAGTAACGTTTCTATGGAAACGACAAGATTTTCTTTTGGGATACGAGTATCTCCTTACCGATGCACTATTCCTTCATTACTGCATCCCTCGCTTCCACACATTGACGATTTAACACAGAAATTATGTCGGTATGAAATACTATGTGTTCTATGACGTCTCCCTCTAAATCGGGTTACGTTTCTATGGAAACGAAAGGATTGTCTTATGGGATACGAGTATCTCCTTTTCGATGCACAATTCGTTCTTTACTGCATTCCTCGCTCCCTCACATCGACGAAATAACACAGATATTGCGATGCTATGAAATACTATTGGTTCTATGACATCTCCTTCTAAGCCGAGTAACGTTTCAATGGTAACGACAGGATTATCTTTTTAGAAACGAGTATCCCCTTTCCGATGCACTATTCCTTCTGTACTGCATCCCCCGCTCCATCACTCTGACGAATTAACACAGCAATTGCGTCGCTATGAAATACTATGGGTTCTATGAATTATCCTTCTAAATCGAGTAACGTTTCTATGGAAACGACAGGTATTTCTTTTGGGAAACGACTAACTGCTTTCCGATGCTCAATTCCTTCTTTAATGCATCCCTCGCTCCCTGACATTGACGAATTAACACAGATATTGCATCGCTATGTAATACTATGGGTTCTATGACTTCTATTTCTAAATCGAGTAACGTCTCTATGGAAACGACAGAGTTTTCTTTTGGGATACGAGAAACTCCTTTCCTATGCACAAATCCTTCTTTATTGCGTCCCTCGCTCATTCACATTGACGAATTAACACAGAAATTGCGTCGCTATGAAATACTATGGGTTCCATGACATCTCCTTCTAAATAGAGTAACATTTCTATGGAAACGACAGGATTTTATTTTGGGATACGAGTATCTCCTTTCCGATGGACTATTCCTACTTTACTGCATCCGCTGCTCCATCACATTGGCGAATTAACACAGAAATTGGGTCGCTATGAAATACTATGGGTTCTATGACATCCCCTTCTAAATCGAGTAACGTTTCTATGGAAACGAAAGGATTTTCTTTTGGGATACGACTGCCTCTTATCCGATCCACAATTCCTTCTTCACTGCATCCCTCGCTAGATCAGTTTGGCGAATTAACACAGAAATTGCGTCGCTCTGAAAATCTATGGGTTCTATGACATCTCCATTAAAATCGAGTAACGTTACTATGAAAACGACAGGAATTTCTTTTCGGAAAAGAGTATCTCCTTTCAGATGCACTTTTCCTTCTTTTCTGCATCCCTCGCCCCCTAACATTGACGAATTAACACAGAACTTGCGTCGCTATGAAATACTATGAGTTCTATGGCATCTCCTTCTAAGTCGAGTAACGTTTCTATGGAAACGACAGGATTTTCTTTTGAGATACGAGTATCTCCTTTTCGATGCACTATTCCTTCTTTACTGCATCCCCACGCTCTCTCACATTGAAGAATTAACACAAAAATTGCGCCGCTATGAAATACTATGGGTTCTCTGACATATCTTCTAAATCGAGTGACATTTCTGTGGAAACGACTGGATTTTCTTTTGAAATACGAGTATTCCCTTTCCAATGCACTAATCCTCCTGTACTGCATCCCTCGCTCCATCACACTGACGAATTAACACAGCAATTGCGTCGCTATGAAATACCATGGGTTCTATGAATTATCCTTCTAAATCGAAAAACGTTTCTAAGGAAACGACAGGTATTTCTTTTGGGATACGACTATCTCCTCTCCGATGCTCAAATCCTTTTTTACTGCATCCGTCGCTCCCTCACATTGACGAATTAACACAGATATTGCATCGCTATGAAATACTATGGGTTCCATTACTTCCATTTCTAAATCGAGTAATGGCTTTATGGAAACGACAGGATTTTCTTTTGGGAAACATGTATCCTCTTTCCGATGCACTATTCCTTCTTTCCTGCATCCTTCGCTCCCTCACATTGACGAATTAACACAGAAATTGCCTCGCTATGAAATTTCATGGGATCTAAGATATCCCCATCTAAATCGAGTAACGTTTCTGTGGAAACGACAGGATTTTCTTTTGGGATACGAGTTCCTCCTTTCCGATGCACTATTCCTTCTTCACTTCATCCCTCGCTCCCTCACATTGAAGAATTAACACAGCAATTGCGTCGCTGTGAAATACTATGGGTTCTATGACATCTCCTTCTAAATCAAGTAACGTTTCTATGGAAACGACAGGATTTTCTTTTGGGATACGAGTAACTCCTTTTTGATGCACTATTCCTTCTTTACTGCATCCCCACGCTCCCTCACATTGACGAATTAACACAGAAATTGCGCCGCCATGAAATACTATGGGTTCTCTGACATCTCTTCTAAATTGAGTAATGTTTCTATGGAAACGACAGGATTTTCTTTTGGGATACGAGTATCCCCTTTCCGATGCACTATTCCTTCTGTACTGGATATCTCGCTCCATCACTCTGACGAATTACCACAGCAATTGCTTCGCTATGAAATACTATGGGTTCTATGAATTATCCTTCTAAATCGAGTAACGTTTCTATGGAAACGACAGGTATTTCTTTTGGGAAACGACTAACTGCTTTCCGATGCTCAATTCCTTCATTAATGCATCCCTCGCTCCCTCACATTGACGAATTAACACAGATATTGCATCGCTATGATATACTATGGGCTCTATGACTTCTATTTCTAAATCGAGTAGCGTCTCTATGGAAACGACAGGGTTTTCTTTTGGGATACGAGAATCTCCTTTCCTATGCACAAATCCTTCTTTACTGTGTCCCTCGCTCATTCACATTAACGAATTAAGACAGAAATTGCGTCGCTATGAAATACTATGGGTTCCATTACTTCTATTTCTAAATCGAGTTACGGCTCTATGGAGTCGACAGGATTTTCTTTTGGGAAACATGTATCTCCTTTTCGATGCACTATTCCTTCTTTCCTGCATCCCTCGCTCCCTCACATTCACGAATTAACACAGAAATTGCCTCGCCATGAAATTTCATGGGATCTAAGACATCCCCATCTAAATCGAGTAACGTTTCTGTGGAAACGACAGGATTTTCTTTTGGGATACGAGTTCCTCCTTTCCGATGCACTATTCCTTCTTCACTGCATCCCTCGCTCCCTCACATTGACGAATTAACACAGAAATTGCGTCGCTATGAAATACTATGGCTTCTATGACATCTCCTTCTAAATCAAGTAACGTTTCTATGGAAACGAAAGGATTTTCTTTTGGGATACGACTGCCTCTTATCCGTTGCAAAATTCCTGCTTTACTGCATCCCTCGCTGGATCAGTTTGAAGAATTAACACAGAAATTGCGTCGCTCTGAATATCTATGGGTTCTATGACATCTCCGTCAAAATCGAGTAACGTTACTATGGAAACGACAGGAATTTCTTTTGGGAAACGAGTATCTCCTTTCAGATGCACTTTTCCTTCTTTTCTGCATCCCTCGCTCCCTCACATTGACGAATTAACACAGAAATTGCATCGCTATGAAATACAATGGGTTCCATTACTTCTATTTCTAAATCGAGTTACGGCTCTATGGAGTCGACAGGATTTTCTTTTGGGAAACATGTATCTCCTTTTCGATGCACTATTCCATCTTTCCTGCATCCCTCGCTCCCTCACATTCACGAATTAACACAGAAATTGCCTCGCCATGAAATTTCATGGGATCTAAGACATCCCCATCTAAATCGAGTAACGTTTCTGTGGAAACGACAGGATTTTCTTTTGGGATACGAGTTCCTCCTTTCCGATGCACTATTCCTTCTTCACTGCATCCCTCGCTCCCTCACATTGACGAATTAACACAGAAATTGCGTCGCTATGAAATACTATGGCTTCTATGACATCTCCTTCTAAATCAAGTAACGTTTCTATGGAAACGACAGGATTTTCTTTTGGGACACGAATAACTCCTTTTTGATGCACTATTCCTTCTTTACTGCATCCCCACGCTCCCTCACATTGACGAATTAACACAGAAATTGCGCCGCTATGAAATACTATGGGTTCTCTGACATCTCTTCTAAATTGAGTAATGTTTCTATGGAAACGACAGGATTTTCTTTTGGGATACGAGTATCCCCTTTCTGATGCCCTATTCCTTCTGTACTGCATCCCTCGCTCCATCACTCTGACGAATTACCACAGCAATTGCGTCACTATGAAATACTATGGGTTCTATGAATTATCCTTCTAAATCGAGTAACGTTTCTATGGAAACTACAGGTATTTCTTTTGGGAAATGACTAACTGCTTTCCGATGCTCAATTCCTTCTTTAATGCATCCCTCGCTCCCTCACATTGACGAATTAACACAGATATTGCATCGCTATGAAATACTATGGGCTCTATGACTTCTATTTCTAAATCGAGTAACGTCTCAATGGAAACGACAGGGTTTTCTTTTGGGATACGAGAATCTCCTTTCCTATGCACAAATGCTTCTTTACTGCGTCCCTCGGTCATTTACATTGACGAATTAACACAGAAATTGCGTCGCTATGAAATACTATGGGTTCCATGACATCTCCTTCTAAATAGAGTAACGTTTCTATGGAAACGACAGGATTTTCTTTTGGGATACGAGTATCTCCTTTAAGATGCACTATTCCTCCTATACTGCATCCCTCGATCAATCACACTGACGAATTAACACAGAAATTGCGTCGCTATGAAATACTGTGTTCAATGACTTCTACTTCTAAATGGAGTAACGGTTCTATGGAAACGACAGGATTTTCTTTTGGGATACGAGTATCTCCATTCCGATGCACTATTTCATCTTTACTGCATCCCTCGCTCCCTCACAATGACGAATTGACACAGACATTGCGTCGCTATGAAATACTATTGGTTCTATGAAATCACCTTCTAAATAGAGTAACGTTTCTACGGAAACGACAGAATTTTCTTTTGGGATACAAGCATGTCCTTTTCGGAGCACTATTCCTTCTTTACTGCATCCCTCGCTCCATCACATTAACGAATTAGACCCACATATTGCGTCGCTATGAAATACTATGGGTTCTATGACATCTCCTTCTAAAACGAGTAACCTTTCAATGGAACGACAGGATTTCCTTTTGCTATACGAATATCTCCTTTTCGATGCACTATTCCTTCTTTACAGCATCTCTCTCTCACTGAAATGGACCATTTGACACAGAAATATCGCCGCTCTGAAACACTATGGGTTCTATGACATCTCCTTCTTAATCGAATAACGTTTCTTTGGGAAAGACAGGATTTTCTTTTGGGATCAGAGTATCTCTTTTCCGTTGCACTATTCCTTCTTTACTGCATCCCTCGCTGCCTCAGATTGACGAATTAAAACAGAAATTGCGTCGCTCTGAAAATCTATGGGTTCTATGACATCTCCTTCAAAATCGAGTAACGTTTCTATGGTAACGACATGATTTTCTTTTAGGATACGAGTATCTCCTGTCCGATGCACTATTCTTTCCTTACTGCATTCGTCGCTCCATCTCACTGACGAATTTACACAGAAATTACGTCGCTATGAAATACTATGGGCTCTATGACTTCTATTTCTAAATCGAGTAACGTTTCTGTGGAAACGACAGGATTTTCTTTTGGGATACGTCTATATCCTTTCCGATACATTATTCCTTCTTTACTGCATCCCTCGCTCCCTCACATTGACGAATTAACACAGAAATTGCGTCGCTATGAAACACTATGCGATCAATGACTTCTCCTTCTAAAAGGAGTAACGTTTCTATGGAAACGACAGGATTTTTTTTTGGGATACGAGTATCTCCTTTCCGATGCACAATTACTTCTTTACAGCATCCCCCGCTCCCTCAGATTAACGAATTAACACAGTAATTGCGTCGCTATTAAAATCTATGGGTTCTATGACATCTCCTTCTAAATCGAGTAATGTTTCAATGGAAACGATAGGATTTTCATTTGGAATACATCTCCTTTCCGAAGCACTATTCCTTCTTTACTGCATCCCTCGCTCCCTCACATTGACGAATTAACACAGAAATTGCGTCGCTATGAAATACTATGGGTTCTATGGCATCTCCTTCTGAATCGAGTAACGTTTCATTGGGATACGACAGGAATTTCTTTTGGGATACGACTATCTCCTTTCCGATGCTCAATTCCTTCTTTACTGCATCATTCGCTCCCTCACATTGACGAATTAACACAGAAATTGCGTCGCTACTAAATACTATGTGCTCTATGACGTCTCCCTCTAAATCGAGTTACGTTTGTATTGAAACACAGGATTTTCTTATGGGATAGGAAGATCTCTTTCCGATGCACTATTCCTTCGTTACAGCATTCCTCGCTCCCTCACATCGACGAATTAACACAGAAATTGCGTCGCTATGAAATACAATGAGTTCTATGACAACTCCTTTTAAATCGAGTAACGTTTCAATGGAAATGTCAGGAATTTCTTTTGGGATACGAGTATCTCCTTTCCGATGCACTATTCCTTCTTAACTGCATCCCCCGCTCCATCACACTGACGAATTAACACAGAAATTGCGTCGCTATGAAATACTATGTACTCTATGACATCTCTTCTAAATCGAGTAACATTTCTATGGAAACGACAGGATTTTCTTTTGGGATACGAGAATTTCCTTTCCGATGCACTAATTCTTCATTACTGCATCCCTCGCTCCCTCACATTGACGAATTAACACAGAATTTGCGTCGCTATGAAATACTATTGGTTCTATCAAATCACCTTCTAAATAGAGTAACGTTTCTACGGAAACGACTGGATTTTCTTTTGGGATACGAGTATCTCCTTTCCGATGCACTATTCCTTCTTCACTGCATCCCTCGCTCCATCACATTGACAAATTAACACAGAAAGTGCGTCGCTATGAAATATTATGTGATCTATGACATCTTCATCTTAATCGAGTAACGTTTCTGTTTAAACAACAGTATTTTCTTTTGGGATACGAGTAACTCCTTTCCGATGCACTATTCCTTCTTCACTGCATCCCTCGCTCCCTCAAATTGACCAGTTAACACAGAAATTGCGTCGCTATGAAATACTATGCGTTCCATCACATATCATTCTAAATCGAGTAACGTTTCTTTGGAAAAGACATGATTTTCTTTTGGGATACGATTATCTCCTTTCCGATGCACAATTCCTTTTTTACTGCATCCCCCGCTCCTTCACGTGGACGAATTAACACAGAATTTGCGTCGCTCTGTATTACTATGTGTTCTATGACATCTCCTTCTAAATCGAGTAACGTCTCTATGGAAACGTCAGGATTTCCTTTTGGGATACGACTATCTCGTTTCCGAGGCACTATTCCTTCTTTACAGCATCCCTCGCCCCCTCAAATTGACCAGTGAACACAGAATTTGCGACGTTATGAAATACTGTGAGTTCCATGACATATCCTTCTAAATCGAGTAACGTTTCAATTGAAACGGCAGGATTTTCTTTTGGGATACGAGTTTCTGCTCTCCGATGCGCTATTCCTTCTTTACTGAATCCCTCGCTCCCACACATTGACGAATTAACACAGAAATTGCGTCGCTATGAAATACTATGGGTTCTATGACGGCTCCTTCTAAATCGAGTAACGTTTCAATGGAAACGGCAGGATTTTCTTTTGGGATACGAGTATCTGCTCTCCGATGCACTATTCCACCTTTACTGCATCCCTCGATCAATCACACTGACGAATTAACACAGAAGGTGCGTCGCAATGAATTACTAGGTGTTCTATGACTTCTACTTCGAAATCGAGTAACGGTTCTATGGAGACGACAGGATTTTCTTTTGGGATATGAGTATCTCCTTTCCGATGCACTATTCCTTCTTTACTGCATCCCTCGCTCCCTCACATTGACGAATTAGACCCAGATATTGCGTCGCTATGAAATACTATGGGTTCTATGACATCTCCTTCTAAAACGAGTAACCTTTCAATGGTACGACAGGATTTCCTTTTGGGATACGACTATCTCCTTTTCGATGCACTATTCCTTCTTTACAGCATCTCTCTCTCCCTGAAATTGACCATTTGACACAGAAATATCGCCGCTCGGAAACACTATGGATTCTATGACATCTCCTTCTCAATCGAGTAACGTTTCTTTGGGAAAGACAGGATTTTCTTTTGGGATATGAGTATCTCTTTTCCGATGCACTATTCCTACTTTACTGCATCCCTCGCTCCCTCAGATTGACGAATTAACATAGAAATTGCGTCGCTCTGAAAATCTATGGGTTCTATGACATCTCCATCTAAATCGAGTAACGTTACTATGGAAACGACAGGAATTTCTTTTGGGATACGAGTATCTCCTTTCCAATGCACTATTCCTTCTTTACTGCATCCCTCGCTTCCTCACATTGACGAATTAACACAGAAATTGTGTCGCTGTGAAATACTATGTGTTGTTTGACGTCTCCCTCTAAATCCAGGTACGTTTCTATGGAAACGACAGGATTTTCTGATGGGATATGAGTATTTCCTATCCGATGCACTAGTCCTCCTTTACTGCATTCCTCACTCCCTCGCATCGACGAATTAACACAGAAATTGCGCCGCTATGAAATACTATTGGTTCTATGACATCTCCTTCAAAATCGAGTAACGTTTCTATGGTAACGACATGATTTTCTTTTAGGATACGAGTATCTCCTGTCCGATGCACTATTCTTTCCTTACTGCATTCGTCGCTCCATCTCACTGACGAATTTACACAGAAATTACGTCGCTATGAAATACTATGGGCTCTATGACTTCTCCTTCTAAATCGTGTAACGTTTCTGTGGAAACGACAGGATTTTCTTTTGGGATACGTCTATATCCTTTCCGATGCATTATTCCTTCTTTACTGCATCCCTCGCTCCCTCACATTGACGAATTAACACAGAATTTGCGTCGCTATGAAACACTATGCGATCAATGACTTCTCCTTCTAAAAGGAGTAACGTTTCTATGGAAACGACAGAATTTTTTTTTGGGATACGAGTATCTCCTTTCCGATGCACAATTACTTCTTTACAGCATCCCCCGCTCCCTCAGATTAACGAATTAACACAGTAATTGCGTCGCTATTAAAATCTATGGGTTCTATGCCATCTCCTTCTAAATCGAGTAATGTTTCAATGGAAACGATAGGATTTTCATTTGGAATACATCTCCTTTCCGAAGCACTATTCCTTCTTTACTGCATCCCTCGCTCCCTCACATTGACGAATTAACACAGAAATTGCGTAGCTATGAAATACTATGGGTTCTATGGCATCTCCTTCTGAATCGAGTAACGTTTCATTGGGATACGACAGGAATTTCTTTTGGGATACGAGTATCTCCTTTCCCATGCTCTATTCCTTCTTAACTGCATCCCTCGCTCCCTCACATTGACGAATTAACACAGAAATTGCGTCACCATTAAATACAATGTGTTCTATGACTTCTATTTCTAAATCGAGTAGCGTCTCTATGGAAACGACAGGAATTTCTTTTGGGAAACGAGTATCCCCTTTCCGATGCACTATTCCTTATTTACTGCATCCCTTGCTCCCTCACATTGACGAATTAACACAGAAATTGCGTCGCTATCAAATACTATGGGTTCTATGACTTCTCCTCCTAAATCGATTAACATTTCTATGTAAAGGACAGGATTTTATTTTGGGGTACGAGTATCCCCTTTCCGATGCACAATGCCTTCTGTACTGCATCCCTCGCTCCATCACACTGACGAATTAACACAGCAATTGCGTCGCTATGAAATACTATGGGTTCTATGAATTATCCTTTTAAATCGAGTAACGATTCTATGGAAACGACAGGTATTTCTTTTGGGATACGACTATCTCCTTTCCGATGCTCAATTCCTTCTTTACTGCATCATTCGCTCCCTCACATTGACGAATTAACACAGAAATTGCGTCGCTACTAAATACTATGTGCTCTATGACGTCTCCCTCTAAATCGAGTTACGTTTGTATTGAAACACAGGATTTTCTTATGGGATAGGAAGATCTCTTTCCGATGCACTATTCCTTCTTTACAGCATTCCTCGCTCCCTCACATCGACGAATTAACACAGAAATTGCGTCGCTATGAAATACAATGTGTTCTATGACAACTCCCTTTAAATCGAGTAACGTTTCAATCGAAATGTCAGGAATTTCTTTTGGGATACGAGTATCTTCTTTCCGATGCACTATTCCTTCTTTACTGCATCCCCCGCTCCATCACACTGACGAATTAACACAGAAATTGCGTCGCTATGAAATACTATGTGTTCTATGACATCTCTTCTAAATCGAGTAACATTTCTATGGAAACGACAGGATTTTCTTTTGGGATACGAGAATTTCCTTTCCGATGCACTATTTCTTCATTACTGCATCCCTCGCTCCCTCACATTGACTAATTAACAAAGAATTTGCGTCGCTATGAAATACTATTGGTTCTATGAAATCACCTTCTAAGTAGAGTAACGTTTCTACGGAAACGACTGGATTTTCTTTTGGGATACGAGTATCTCCTTTCCGATGCACTATTCCTTCTTCACTGCATCCCTCGCTCCATCACATTGACGAATTAACACAGAAAGTGCGTCGCTATGAAATATTATGTGATCTATGACATCTTCATCTTAATCGAGTAACGTTTCTGTTTAAACAACAGTATTTTCTTTTGGGATACGAGTAACTCCTTTCCGATGCACTATTCCTTCTTCACTGCATCCCTCGCTCCCTCAAATTGACCAGTTAACACAGAAATTGCGTCGCTATGAAATACTATGCGTTCCATCACATATCATTCTAAATCGAGTAACGTTTCTTTGGAAAAGACATGATTTTCTTTTGGGATGCGACTATCTCCTTTCCGATGCACAATTCCTTTTTTACTGCATCCCCCGCTCCTTCACGTGGACGAATTAACACAGAATTTGCGTCGCTCTGTATTACTATGGGTTCTATGACATCTCCTTCTAAAACGAGTAACCTTTCAATGGAACGACAGGATTTCCTTTTGGGATACGACTATCTCCTTTTCGATGCACTATTCCTTCTTTACAGCATCTCTCTCTCCATGAAATTGACCATTTGACACAGAAATATCGCCGCTCTGAAACACTATGGGTTCTATGACATCTCCTTCTTAATCGAGTAACGTTTCTTTGGGATAGACAGGATTTTCTTTTGGGATATGAGTATCTCTTTTCCGATGCACTATTTCTACTTTACTGCATCCCTCGCTCCCTCAGATTGACGAATTAACATAGAAATTGCGTCGCTCTGAAAATCTATGGGTTCTATGACATCTCCATCTAAATAGAGTAACGTTACTATGGAAACGACAGGAATTTCTTTTGGGAAACGAGTATCTCTTTTCCGATGCACTATTCCTTCTTTACTGCATCCCTCGCTCTATCACATTAACGAATTAACACAGAAATTGCGTCGCTATGAAATACTATGCGTTCTATGACATCTCCTTCTAAATCGAGTAACGTATCTATGTAAACGACAGGATTTTCTTTTGGGATACGAGTATCTCTTTTCCAATGCACTATTCCTTCTTTACTGCATCCCTCGCTTCCTCACATTGACGAATTAACACAGAAATTGTGTCGCTGTGAAATACTATGTGTTGTTTGACGTCTCCCTCTAAATCCAGGTACGTTTCTATGGAAACGACAGGATTTTCTGATGGGATATGAGTATTTCCTATCCGATGCACTAGTCCTCCTTTACTGCATTCCTCACTCCCTCGCATCGACGAATTAACACAGAAATATCGCCGCTCTGAAACACTATGGGTTCTATGACATCTCCTTCTTAATCGAGTAACGTTTCTTTGGGATAGACAGGATTTTCTTTTGGGATATGAGTATCTCTTTTCCGATGCACTATTTCTACTTTACTGCATCCCTCGCTCCCTCAGATTGACGAATTAACATAGAAATTGCGTCGCTCTGAAAATCTATGGGTTCTATGACATCTCCATCTAAATAGAGTAACGTTTCTATGGTAACGACATGATTTTCTTTTAGGATACGACTATCTCCTGTCCGATGCACTATTCTTTTCTTACTGCATTCGTCGCTCCATCTCACTGACGAATTTACACAGAAATTACGTCGCTATGAAATACTATGGGCTCTATGACTTCTCCTTCTAAATCGAGTAACGTTTCTGTGGAAACGACAGGGTTTTCTTTTGGGATACGTTTATATCCTTTCCGATGCACTATACCTTCTTTACTGCATTCCTCGCTCCCTCACATTGACGAATTAACACAGAAATTGCGTCGCTATGAAACACTATGCGTTCAATGACTTCTCCTTCTAAAATGAGTAACGTTTCTATGGAAACGACAGGATTTTCTTTTGGGATACGAGTATCTCCTTTCCGATGCACAATTCCTTCTTTACAGAATCCCCCGCTCCCTCAGATTAACGAATTAACACAGTAATTGCGTCGCTATGAAAATCTATGGGTTCTATGACATCTCCTTCTAAATTGAGTAATGTTTCAATGGAAACGACAGGATTTTCATTTGGAATACGAGTATCTCCTTTCCGAAGCACTATTCCTTCTTTACTGCATCCCTCGTTCCCTCACATAGACGAATTAACACAGAAATTGCGTCGCTATGAAATACTATGGGTTCTATGGCACCTCCTTCTGAATCGACTAACGTTTCATTGGGATACGACAGGAATTTCTTTTGGGATACGAGTATCTCCTGTCCCATGCCTTATTCCTTCTTAACTGCATCCCTCGCTCCCTCACATTGACGAATTAACACAGAAATTGCGTCGCTATTAAATACTATGTGTTCTATGACTTCTATTTCTAAATCGAGTAGCGTCTCTATGGAAACGAATGGAATTTCTTTTGGGAAACGAGTATCTCCTTTCCGATGCACTATTCCTTATTTACTGCATCCCTCGCATTCTCACATTGACGAATTAACACAGAAATTGCGTCGCTATCAAATACTATGGGTACTATGACTTCTCCTTCTAAATCGATTAACTTTTCTATGTGAAGGACAGGATTTTCTTTTGGGATACGAGTATCCACTTTGCGATGCACTATGCCTTCTGTACTGCATCCCTCGCTCCATCACACTGACGAATTAACTTAGCAATTGCGTCGCTATGAAATACTATGGGTTCTATGAATTATCCTTCTAAATCAAGTAACGTTTCTATGGAAACGACAGGTATTTCTTTTGGGATATGACTATCTCCTTTCCGATGCTCAATTCCTTCTTTACTGCATCATTCGCTCCCTCACATTGACGAATTAACACAGAAATTGCGTCGCTACTAAATACTATGTGCTCTATGACGTCTCCCTCTCAATCGAGTTACGTTTCTATTGAAACCACAGGATTTTCTTATGGGATGGGAAGATCTCTTTCCGATGCACTATTCCTTCTTTACAGCATTCCTCGTTCCCTCACATCGACGAAATAACACAGAAATTGCGTCGCTATGAAATACTATGTGTTCTATGACATCTCTTCTAAATCGAGTAACAATTCTATGGAAACGACAGGATTTTCTTTTGGGATACGAATATCTCCTTTCCGATGGACTAATCCTTCTTTACTGCATCCCTCGCTCCCTCACATTGACGAAATAACACAGAAATTGCGTCGCTATGAAATACTATAAGTTCTATGAAATCGCCTTCTAAATAGAGTAGCGTTTCTACGGAAACGACAGGATTTTCTTTTGTGATGCGAGTAACTCCGTTCCGATGCACTATTCCTTCTTTACTGCATCCATCGCTCCCTTACATTGACGAATTAACACAGAAATTGCGTTGCTATGAGAAACTATGGGTTCTATGACACCTCCGTCTAAATCGAGTAACGTTTCTATGGAAACGACAGGATTTTCTTTTTGAATGCGAGTATCTCCTTTCCGGTGCACTATTCCTTCTTCACTGCATCCCTCGCTCCATCACATTGACGAATTAGACACAGACATTGCGTCGCTATGAAATACTATGGGTTCTATGACATCTCCTTCTAAAACGAGGAACCTTTCTATGGAACGACAGGATTTCCTTTTGGGATACGACTATCTCCATTTCGATGCAATATTCCTTCTTTACATCATCTCTCTCTCCCTTAAATTGACCATTTAACACAGAAATTGCGCCGCTCTGAAAATCTATGGCTTCTATGACATCTCCTTCTAAATCGAGTAACGTTTCAATGGAAACGACAGGATTTTTGTTGGGATACGAGTATCTCCTTTCCGATGCACTATTCCTTCCATTTCGCATCACTCCCTCAAATTGACGAATTAACACAGAAATTGCGTCGCTATGAATTACTATGGGTTCCATGACGTCTCCTTTTAAATCGAGTAACGATTCAATGGAAACGGCAGGATTATCTTTTGGGATACGAGTATCTTCTCTCCGATGCGCTATTCCTTCTTTACTGAATCCCTTGCTCCCACACATTGACGAATTAACACCGAAATTGCGTCGCTATGAAATACTATGGGTTCTATGACGTCTCCCTCTAAATCGAGTAACGTTTCAGTGGAAACAGCAGGATTTTCTTTTGGGATACGAGTATCTCCTCTCCGATGCACTATTCCTTCTTTACTGCATCCCTCGCCTCTCAAATTGACCAGTTAACACACAAATTGCGTCGCTATGAAATACTATGAGTTCCATGACATATCCTTCTAAATCGAGCAACGTTTCAATGGAAACGACAGGATTTTTGTTGGGATACGAGTATCTCCTTTCCGATGCACTATTCCTTCCATTTCGCATCGCTCCCTCAAATTGACGAATTAACACAGAAATTGCGTCGCTATGAATTACTATGGGTTCCATGACGTCTCCTTCTAAATCGAGTAACGATTCAATGGAAACGGCAGGATTATCTTTTGGGATACGAGTATCTTCTCTCCGATGCGCTATTCCTTCTTTACTGAATCCCTCGCTCCCACACATTGACGAATTAACACAGAAATTGGGTCGCTATGAAATACTATGGGTTCTATGACGTCTCCCTCTAAATCGAGTAACGTTTCAGTGGAAACGGCAGGATTTTCTTTTGGGATACGAGTATCTGCTCTCCGATGCACTATTCCTTCTATACTGCATCCCTCGATCAATCACACTGACGAATTAACACAGAAGGTGCGTCGCTATGAAATACTATGGGTTCTATGACATCTCCTTTTAAATCGAAAAACGTTTCAATGGAAACGACAGGAATTTCTTTTGGGATACGAGTATCTCCTTTCCAATGCACTATTCCGCTTTACTGCATCCCTCGATCAATCACACTGACGAATTAACACAGAGATTGAGTCGCAATGAAATACTATGGTTTCAATGACTTCTACTTCTAAATCGAGTAACGGTTCTATGGAAACGACAGGATTTTTTTTGGGGATAGGAATATCTCCTTTCCGATGCACTATTCCTTCTTTCCTGCATCCCTCGCTCCCTCACATTAACGAATTAACACAGAAATTGCGTCGCTATGAAATAGTATGCGTTCTATGACATCTCCTTCTAAATCGAGTAACGTATCTATGTAGACAACAGTATTTTCTTTTGGGATACGAGTATCTCCTTTCCAATGCACTATTCCTTCTTTACTGCATCCCTCGCTTCCTCACATTGACGAATTAACACTGAAATTGTGTCGCTGTGAAATACTATGTGTTGTATGACGTCTCCCTCTAAATCGAGGTACGTTTCTATTGAAACGACAGGATTTTCTTATGGGATATGAGTATTTCCTATCCGATGCACTAGTCCTCCTTTACTGCTTTCCTCACTCCCTCGCATCGGCGAATTAACACAGAAATTGCGCCGCTATGAAATACTATTGGTTCTATGACATCTCCTTCAAAATCAAGTAACGTTTCTGTGGTAACGACATGATTTTCTTTTAGGATACGAGTATCTCCTGTCCGATGCACTATTCTTTCCTTACTGCATTCGTCGCTCCATCTCACTGACGAATTTACACAGAAATTACGTCGCTATGAAATACTATGGGCTCTATGACTTCTCCATCTAAATCGAGTAACGTTTCTGTGGAAACGGCACGGTTTTCTTTTGGGATACGTTTATATGCTTTCCGATGCACTATTCCTACTTTACTGCATCCCTCGCTCCCTCACATTGACGAATTAACACAGAAATTGCGTCGCTATGAAACACTATGCGTTCAATGACTTCTCCTTCTAAAAGGAGTAACGTTTCTATGGAAACGACAGGATTTTCTTTTGGGATAGGAGTATCTCCTTTCCGATGCACAATTCCTTCTTTACAGCATCCCCCGCTCCCTCAGATTAACGAATTAACACTGTCATTGCGTCGTTATGAAAATCTATGGCTTCTATGACATCTCCTTGTAAATCGAGTAATGTTTCAATGGAAACGACAGGATTTTCATTTGGAATACGAGTATCTCCTTTCCGAAGCACTATTCCTTCTCTACTGCATCCCTCGCTCCCTCACATTGACGAATTAACGCAGAAATTGCGTCGCTATGAAATACTATGGGTTCTATGGCATCTCCTTCTGAATCGACTTACGTTTCATTGGGATACGACAGGAATTTCTTTTGGGATACGAGTATCTCCTTTCCCATGCCCTATTCCTTCTTAACTGCATCCCTCGCTCCCTCACATTGACGAATTAACACAGAAAATGCTTCGGTATTAAATACTATGTGTTCTACGACTTCTATTTCTAAATCGTGTAGCGTCTCTATGGAAACGACAGGAATTTCTTTTGGGAAACGAGTATCTTCTTTCCGATGCACTATTCATTATTTACTGCATCCCTCGCTCCCTCACATTGACGAATTAACACAGAAATTGCGTCGCTATCAAATACTATGGGTACTATGACTTCTCCTTCTAAATCGATTAACATTTCTATGTAAAGGACAGGATTTTCTTTTGGGATACGAGTATCCCCTTTGCGATGCACTATGCCTTCTGTACTGCATCCCTCGCTCCATCACACTGACGAATTAACACAGCAATTGCGTCGCTATGAAATACTATGGGTTCTATGAATTATCCTTCTAAATCGAGTAACGTTTCTATGGAAACGACAGGTATTTCTTTTGGGATACGACTATGTCCTTTCCGATGCACAATTCCTTCTTTACTGCATCATTCGCTCCCTCACATTGACGAATTAACACAGAAATTGCGTCGCTACTAAATACTATGTGCTCTATGACGTCTCCCTCTAAATCGAGTTACGTTTCTATTGAAACCACAGGATTTTTTTTATGGGATGGGAAGATCTCTTTCCGATGCACTATTCCTTCTTTACAGCATTCCTCGTTCCCTCACATCGACGAATTAACACAGAAATTGCGTCGCTATGAAATACTATGTGTTCTATGACATCTCTTCTAAATCGAGTAACATTTCTATGGAAACGACAGGATTTTCTTTTGGGATACGAGTATCTAATTCTCGATGGACTAATCCTTCTTTTCTGCATCCCTCGCTCCCCCACACTGAGGAATTAACACAGAAATTGCGTCGCAATGAAATATTATGGGATCTATGACATCTCTATCTAAATCGAGTAACGTTTCTGTGGAAACGACAGGATTTTCTTTTGGGATACGAGTATCTCCTTTCCGATGCACTATTCTTTCTTCACTGCATTCCTCGCTCCCTCACATTGACGAATTAACTCAGAAATTGCGTCGCCATGAAATACTATGAGTTCTATGACGTCTCCTTCAAATTCGAGTTACGATTCTATAGAAACGACAGGTTTATCTTTTGGGATACGAGTATCTCCTTTCCGATGCACTAATCCTTATTTTCTACGTACCTCGCTCTCTCACATTGACGAATTAACACAGAAATTGCGTCGCTATGAAATACTATGTGCTCTATGACGTCTCCTTATAAATTGAGTTACGTTTCTATTGAAACCACAGGATTTTCTTATGGGATAGGAGGATCTCTTTCCGAAGCACTATTCCCTCTTTACAGCATTCCTCGCTCCCTCACATCGACGAATTAACACAGACATTGCGTCGCTATGAAATACTATGTGTTCTATGACATCTCCCTTTAAATCGAGTAACGTTTCAATGGAAATGTCAGGAATTTCTTTTGGGATACAAGTATCTCCTTTCCGATGCACTATTCCTTCCTTGCTGCATCCCTCGATCAATCACACTGACGAATTAACACAGAAATTGCCTCGCTATGAAATACTATGTGTTCAATGACTTCTACTTCTAAATCAATTAACGGTTCTATGGAAAGGACAGGATTTTCTTTTGGGATACGAGAATTTCCGTTCCGATGCACTATTTCTTCATTACTGCATCCCTCGCTCCCTCACATTGACGAATTAACACAGAATTTGCGTCGCTATGAAATACTATTGGTTCTATGAAATCACCATCTAAATAGAGTAACGTTTCTACGGAAACGACAGGATTTCCTTTTGGGATACGAGTATCTCCTTTCCGATGCACTATTGCTTCTTTACTGCATCGCTCGCTCCATCACATTGACGAATTAACACAGAAAGTGCGTCGCTATGAAATATTATGTGATCTATGACATCTTCAGCTTAATCGAGTAACGTTTCTGTGGAAACAACAGTATTTTCTTTTGGGATACGAGTAACTCCTTTCCGATGCACTATTCCTTCTTCACTGCATCCCTCACTCCCTCAAATTGACCAGTTAACACAGAAATTGCGTCCCTATGAAATACTATGAGTTCCATGACATATCCTTCTAAATCGAGTAACGTTTCTATGGAAAAGACATGATTTTCTTTTGGGATACGACTATCTCCTTTCCGATGCACAATTCCTTTTTTACTGCATCCCCCGCTCCTTCACGTGGACGAATTAACACAGAATTTGCGTCGCTCTGTATTACTATGGGTTCTATGACATCTCCTTCTAAATCGAGTAAAGTTTCTGTGGAAACGACAGGATTTCCTTTTGGGATACGACTATCTCCTTTCCGAGGCACTATTCCTTCTTTACAGCATCTCTCGCCCCCTGAAATTGACCAGTTAACACAGAAATTGCGACGCTATGAAATACTATGTGTTCTATGACATCTCCTTTAAAATCGAGTAACGTTTCAATGGAAACGACAGGAATTTCTTTTGGGATACGAGTATCTCCTTACCAATGTACTATTCCTCTTTACTGCATCCCTCGATCAATCACACTGACGAATTTACGCTGAAATTGAGTCGCAATGAAATACTATGGGTTCTATGACACCTCCGTCTAAATCGCGTAACGTTTCTATGGAAACAACAGGATATTCTTTTGGGATACGAGTATCTCCTTTCCGGTGCCCTATTCCTTCTTTACTGCATCCCTCGCTCCATCACATTGACGAATTAGACACAGAAATTGCGTCGCTATGATATACTATGGGTTCTATGACATCTCCTTCTAAAACGAGTAACCTTTGTATGGAACGACAGGATTTCCTTATGGGATACGACTATCTCCTTTTCGATGCACTATTCCTTCTTTACAGCATCTCTCTGTCCCACAAATTGAGCATATAACACAGAAATTGCGCCGCTCTGAAAATCTATGGGTTCTATGACATCTCCTTCTAAATCGGGTAACGTTTCTTTGGGAAACGACAGGATTTTCTTTTGGGATAAGAGTATCTCCTTTCTAATGCACTTTACCTTCTTTACTGCATCCCTCGCTCCCTCACACTGACGAATTAACACAGAAATTGCGTCGCTATGAAATAGTATGGGTTCTATGACATCTCTTCTAAATCGAGTAACGTTACTATGGACACGACCGGATTTTCTTTGGGGATACGAGTATCTCCTCTCCGTTGCACTATCCCTTCTTTATTGCATTCCTCGCTCCCTCACATTGACGAATTAACACAGAAATTGTGTCGCTATGAAATACTATGAGTTCTATGACATCTCCTTCTAAATCGTGTAACATTTCTATGGAATCTACCGCATTTTCGTATGGGATTCGGGTATCTCCTTTCCGATGCACTATTCCTTCCTTACTGCGTCCCTCGATCAATCACACTGACGAATTAACACAGAAATTGCGTCGCTTTGAAATACTATGGGTTCAATGACTTCTACTTCCAAATCGAGTAATGGTTCTTCGGAAACGACAGGATTTACTATTGGGATACGAGTATCTCCTTTCCGATGCACTATTCATTCTTTACTGCATCCCTCGCTCCCTTACATTGACGAATTAACTCAGAAATTGCGTCGCTATGAATTACTATGGGTTCTACGACATCTCTTTCTAAATCGAGTAACGTTTCTATGGAAACGACAGGACGTTCTTTTGGGATACGAGTATCTCCTTTCCGATGCACTATTCCTTCTTTACTGCATCCCTCGCTCCATCACATTGACGAAATAGACACAGAAATTGCGACGCTGTGAAATGCTATGGGTTCTATGACATCTCCTTCTAAATCGAGTAACCTTTCTATGGAACTACTGGATTTCCTTCTGGGATACCACTAGTTCCTTTTCGATGCACTATTCCTTATTTACAGCATATCTCGCTCCCTCAAATTGACCATTTAACACAGAAATTGCGTCGCTATGATTTACCATGAGTTCTATGACAACTCCGTCCACATCGAGTTACGTTTCTATGGAAACGACAGGATTTTCTTTTGGGATACGACTATCTCGCTTCCGATGCACTATTCCTTCTTTACTGCATCCGTCGCTCCCCCACATCGACGAATTAACACAGAAATTGCGTCGCTATGAAATACTATGGGTTCTATGACATCTCCTTCTAAATCGAGTAACGTTTCTATGGAAATGACAGGATTTTCTTTAGGGATACGGATATCTCCTTTCCGATGCACTATTCCTTCTTTACTGCATCCCTCGCTCCCTCACATTGACGAACTAACACAGACATTGCGTCGCTATGAAATACTATGGGTTGTATGGCACCTCTTTCTAAATCGAGTAACGTTTCTATGGAAACGACAGGATCTTCTTTTGGGATACGACTATCTGCTTTCCGATGCAATTTTCCTTCTTTGCTGAATCCCTTGCTCTCTCGCAATGACGAATTAACACTGAAATTGCGTCGCTATGAAATACTATGGGTTCTATGACGTCTCCTTCTAAATCAGTTACGTTTCTTTGGAAATGACAGGATTTTCTTTTGGGATACGAGTCTCTCCTTTCTGACGCACCATTACTTCCTTACTCCGCCCTTCGCTCCCTCACATTGTCGTATTAACACAGAAAGTGCGTCGCTATGAAATACTATGTATTCTATGACATCTCCTTCTAAATCAAGTAACGTTTCTATGGAAATGACAGGATTTTCTTTTGGGATACGAGGATCCCCTTTGCGAAGCACTACTCCTTCTTTCCAGCATCCCTCGCTCCATCACACTGACAAATTAACACAGAAATTGCGTCGCTATGAAATACTGTGGGTTCTACGACATCTCTTTCAAAATCGAGTAACGTTTCTATGGAAAGGACAGGACTTTCATTTGGGATACGAGTATCTCCTTTCCGATGCACTATTCCTTCTTTACTGCATCCCTCG